>NC_079200.1:25963754-26123571 GCF_029499605.1 Hyla sarda
CATGAGCAGTGCGCGGCCGGATGTACTGGACCTAAGAACACTGACTGTCTGGTGAGGACACATGGCGCCTTTTACCTATTCATATTCACCAAATTTTCCTCATTGTGCCTCAATTTAAACATAGTTGTATTGAGATATATATATATATTTATATATATATACATATATATCTATAGTAGCATAACTAAGAAAATAAGTTTTAATCATGCATGATCATGTGCTGTGATGCCAGGTGTCTGTGATGCCAGGTGTCTGTGATGCCAGGTGTCCGTGATGCCAGGTGTCCGTGATGCCAGGTGTCCGTGATGCCATGTGTCTGTGATGCCAGGTGTCCGTGATGCCAGGTGTCCGTGATGCCAGGTGTCCGTGATGCCAGGTGTCCGTGATGCCAGGTGTCTGTGATGCCAGGTGTCTGTGATGCCAGGTGTCTGTGATGCCAAGTGTCTGTGATGCCAAGTGTCCGTGATGCCAGGTGTCTGTGATGCCAGGTGTCCGTGATGCCAGGTGTCCGTGATGCCAGGTGTCTGTGATGCCAGGTGTCCGTGATGCCAGGTGTCTGTGATGCCAGGTGTCCGTGATGCCAGGTGTCTGTGATGCCAGGTGTCCGTGATGCCAGGTGTCTGTGATGCCAGGTGTCTGTGATGCCAGGTGTCCGTGATGCCAGGTGTCCGTGATGCCAGGTGTCTGTGATGCCAGGTGTCTGCTGGGTGTGATTTTACCTATGAAGTCTCTAGACGCAAAGTACCCAAAGTCCTAGGACCTTCTATCTAGAACTGCACCAGAGTATTGTGGGAATTAAAGGGGTACTCCACTGGCCATTGTTCAAAACATTTAGTTCTAAATTCTGTGTGCACGCTGCTGGGGTCGGCCACGCCTCCTCGTGACATTAGGCCATGCTCCTTAATGCAAGTCTATAGGAGGGGGTGTGGCATCCACCACACCCCTCCCATAGACTTGCATTGAGGGGGACGTGGCCTGACGTCACAAGGAGGCGTGGCCGACCCCCCCGCAGCACGCACACAGTGTTTGGAACTAAATGTTTCGAATGCTGGCCAGTGGAGTACCCCTTTAAGGGACCAATGGCCATTATTGCTCCGAGGACATGTCACTTATGCCCTCAACTTCTCACCCTGGGGTATCAATACTTATGTTCAGCTTAAACCAACCACAAATAAGAAACCTGTAACCTGTAAACCTCAGTCAGATACAGCACCCCCCCTGGCTCTGCACTTTATCTGTCAATTGACGGGCTCCATAGTTGCAAATGTCTCCTGCAATGAGTGCCAGGCCGGGGAGTGAAGCATGCTGCCGGGTGCTTCACCCAGCTATATCTAGTGATCAGTGGGAGTCTCAGCACTGAGACCCCAACCAATGAAATATATTTACACTTGATATGCAGCAAATATTTAAAAAGAAAAAAAGTACAAATGTTAACAAAACTATCCAGTGATCACTTGAAGTCTTAATAAATGACAATAGATAACTCCGGTATCACTGGTGCGGAGGCTGGTACAGATAATGGTTAGATGGTTGAGTGTTTGACGTCAATGGTTTGAGGCAGGTGTCTGGAGAGAGGTATACTGGTGAAGGCTCCAGATTAAATACTTTGCTCTGGAGTTCACCCATATCCCCTATAAAGTCTTCCTCCTTAAATTATGATGCTTCATCACTACAGAACGAAACAAATGACAAAAAGCAAGTGCAAGAAATCTCAGTGATAGATAGTAAAATCATACACCTCTAGGCACTTCCCCTTTATAAAATGGTTAACCCTTCTATGCATTTTTACTTCTATTAAAAAATCTTAATCCTTCCAGTATTTATCAGTTGCTGTATACTCCTCAGGAAGTTGAGTTGTTCTTTTCAGTCTGACCACAGTGCTCTCTGCTGCCACCTCTGTCCATGTCATGAACTGTCCAGAGTCGGAGCATATTCCTATAGAAAACCTATCCTGCTCTGGACAGTTCCTGACACGGACAGAGGTGGCAGCAGAGAGCACTGGGGTCAGACTGAAAAAAAACAACAACTCAACTTCCTGTGGAGCATACAGCAGCTGAAAAGTACTGGAAGGATTCAGATTTTTTTATGGAAGTAATTTACAAATCTGTTTAACTGTCTGGCACCAGTTGATTTGGAAAAAAAAAATAGTTTTTAACCGGAGTACCCCTTTAAAGGAGTACTCCGCTGCTCAGCGTTTGGAACAAACTGTTCCGAACGCTGGAGCCGGGAGCTTGTGACGTCATAGCCCCGTCCCCTCAATGCAAGTGTATGGGAGGGAGCGTGACAGCAGTGAGGGGGTGGGGCTATGACGTCACAAGCTCCCGACTCCAGCGTTTGGAACAGTTTGTTCCAAACGCTGAGCAGCCGAGTACCCCTTTAAATACTGGATATTTAAAGGGGCAGGACATTACCTGGTATGGAGTCTATTATGGTATCTATGGTAATTTTTTTAGGATTTATAAGTGATCACTGGATATATTGTATTGCTAATATTTGTACCTGGATAACAAATATTTGCTGTATATCAAGTATACTGTACATATCGTGGGAACAATAGTGTCCTATTCCTTACATCACTACATGTGACACCCTTGGAGTATTGTCCTCCATTAACTTGCATAGCACTTTTTTAGTTTAGATTAGTATTGCTTTTTTTGGGTTGCATTAAGGATTTTAATGTGTATATTTTATTTCTTTCTTCTTAAAGGGGTACTCCGGTGGAAAACATTTTTTTTTTTAAATCAACTGGTGCCAGAAAGTTTAACTGATTTGTAAATCACTTCTATTAAAAAATCTTTACCCTTCCAGTACGTATTAGCAGCTCTTTGCTACAAAGGAAATTATTTTCTTTTTGAATTTCTTTTTTGTCTTGTCCACAGTGCTCTCTGCTGACACGTGATGGCCATATCAGGAACTGTCCAGAGCAGGAGAAAATCCCCATAGCAAACATATGCTGCTCTGGACAGTTCCTGACACGGACAGAGGTGGACAAGACAAAAAAGAAATTCAAAAAGAAAATAATTCCTCTGTAGCATACAGCTGCTAATAAGTACTGAAAGGATTGAGAATTTTTAAATAGAAGTCATTTACAAATCTGTTTAGCTTTCTGGCACCAGTTCATTTAAAAAAAAAAAAAAAAAAGTTTTCCACCGAATACCCCTTTAACCCCGACTATGCAATCTGGTAGTTAGTCGTAAGTGTATCAGGTGACTTAATCATTATTTCTTTCCCTCCAGGCATGTCTTAACTTCAATAACAGCGGTGTCTGTGAGATGCACTGTCCTCCTCTTACCATATATAACCCCACCACCTTCCAAACAATAAACAACATCAACGCAAGATACACTTTTGGAGCAACTTGTGTCGTCAAATGTCCTTGTAAGATATCGCCACTGATTTCTGTTATTGGGGATAGTAAATTGGTTCATGACCTCTAGGAATGGATGACATTATAAAGCCCATAGGGTCTGTCACATGATTTTCCTCTCTGTATTAGTAGGGTACGTTCACACGAGCGGATCCACAGCGTATTTTATGCTGCCAAAACCTGCCGCTGAAGGACCCCTGCATGGTGGCATTACATGTGCCTGCTCGGAGTGGCAATACACTGCTATGAGCAGACACACTGGGGGACATTTCCTAATCTAGTCTATTCTGGGCATGCTTCTAGACCAGCGTATGTGGTTGTCTCCTGTCTATTGTGCTCCTAATTTATCAAAGGTCTCACAGCCCTTGATAAATTCTGTGCTCAGACTTCAGGGTCTACAGCTTAAACTGCATTTAGACCTGCTCCAACATGGTCTGACATTTCAGCGTATTTTGGGCAGATGCGACTTGTCGCACAAAAGTCGCACTTGATAAATTCAGCACCAATGCATTTTCCAATGCATTTCCGTCTAAAATAGACTAGAATGCATCATGTTCTAAAAATCCTCTGCAGCAAAAGTCGCAGAAAAGTCGCACATATTTAGACTGCGACTTTCTGTGCGACAAATTTAGACAGGAAAAACCAGTCTAAATCCTTTGATAAATCTCCCCCACTGAGATGTGCGAGCATGCGCAGTATACTCGCACATCGCGGCAGCTCTCAGCCTAGCTCATAAAGCAGGGGGAGCAGCCGCCATGTGCGCGAGTACACCGCGCATGCGCTGCAACTCGCACATAGCAGTGTGTCTGCTCATAGCGGCGTATTGATGCTCCGAGCAGGCACATGTAAAGCCACCATGCGGCGGATCTGAAGCGTAAAATACGCTGTGGGTCTGCTCGTGTGAATGTACCCGTATACAGAAAAGTGACATAAGATTGTAGGTACCAATGGGAATGAAATGGCTTGAATACAATCGTCGATAATAAGGAATAACAAAACTTTGTTTTCGCTACTTAGACAACTACTTGGCCACTGACGTTGGATCTTGCACTCTTCTTTGCCCACATGAAACTCAAGAGGTCCTAGCAGGGGGTGTGCAGAAGTGTGAAAAGTGTGACAAGTGTGCTAAAGGTAATACTGACATGTGGGGCTATGCTGTACCTCTGAAACAAAGGTCTATTTCTAATATCTTGAAGTGAACCTGTTGCTTATAGACATGATGGATGCAATCTTTTTCTTTGGAATGAGCCTTTACAGGCATGTAACCTATTCAATCCAGAACCAATAGTCTCCTTAAAGGGGTACTCCGGTTGAAAACTTATTATTTTTTTTTTTTAAATCAACTGGTGCCAGAAAGTTAAACAGATTTGTAAATTACTTCTAAAAAAAAAAAAAAAAAAAAATAATCCTTCCAGTACTTATTAGCTGCTGAATACTACAGAGTAAATTATTTTCTTTTTGGAACACAGAGCTCTCTGCTGACATCACGAGCACAGTGTTCTCTGCTGACATCACGAGCACAGTGTTGTCTGCTGACATCACGAGCACAGTGTTCTCTGCTGACATCATGACCACAGTGCTCTCTGTTGAGATCTCTGTCCATTTTAGGAACTGTCCAGAGCAGCATATGTTTTCTATGGGGATTTTCTCCTACTCTGGACAGTTCTTAAAATGGACAGAGATGTCAGCAGAGAGCACTGTGCTCGTGATGTCAGCAGAGAGCTCTGTGTTCCAAAAAGAAAAGAATTTCCTCTGTAGTATTCAGCAGCTAATAAGTACTGGAAGGATTAAGATTTTTTTTAATAGAAGTAATTTACAAATCTGTTTAACTTTCTGGCACCAGTTGATTTAAAAAATAAATAAATAAAAGTTTTTTCCACCGGAGTACCCCTTTAAGCTACACTGATACTTGTGCAAATAAGATATTTTACAAGTAAGGCTTGTACACATACTGGGTAGAATCTCTGTTATCATATTTTTTTCTTAAATGTAATGAATTGATGACCATATTTGTGCAGCCTCTTCTTGATCTATTAAAGGGGTACTCCGACCCTAATACATCTTATCCCCTATCCAAAGGATAGCGGATAAGATTAGAGATGAGCGAACTTACAGTAAATTTGATTGGTCACAAACTTCTCGGCTCGGCAGTTGATGACTTATCCTGCGTAAATTAGTTCAGCCTTCAGGTGCTCCGCTGGGCTGGAAAAGGTGGATACAGTCCTAGGAAAGAGTCTCCTAGGACTGTATCCACCTTTTCCAGCCCACCGGAGCACCTGAAAGCTGAACTAAATTATGCAGGATAAGTCATCAACTGCCGAGCCGAGAAGTTCGTGACGAATCGAATTTACTGTAAGTTCGCTCATTTCTAGATAAGATGTATAATCACGGGGGTCGCCGCTGGGGACCCCCGCAATCTGTCATTCCGCACCCGCCTTTGTGAGCTTTCCGCAGCGCTGGATGCTCCGAGTGTGAAGCGTGACAACCACTACTCCGCCCCCGTGTGACGTCACGCCCCGCCCTCTCAATGCAAGTCTATGGGAGGGGGCGTGACGGCCATCACGCCCCCTCCCATAGACTTGCATTGAGCGGGCGTGACGTCACACGGGGGCGGAGTCGCGACATCGCGATACTCCAGCCCTGTGGTCGTCGCGCTTCACACTCGGAGCCTCCAGCGCTGCGGAGAGCTCACAAAGGCGGGTGCGGAACGAGCTCACAAAGCTGCGGGACCCCCTGCGATCATACATCTTATCCTCTAGGGCAGTGGTCTTCAACCTGCGGACCTCCAGATGTTGCAAAACTACAACTCCCAGCATGCCCGGACAGCCAACGGCTGTCCGGGCATGCTGGGAGTTGTGGTTTTGCAACATCTGGGGGTCCGTAGGTTGGAGACCGCTGCCCTAGGGGGATAAGATGTATTAGGGCCGGAGTACCCCTTTGAGCATAATAGGAAAACCCCATGTTACCTGACTGTGTTTTCCCTCAGTTTGTTATGGAATCGGATTGGACTTTTTGAAGACCACCCAAGCCATTAATTCCACCAATATCCAACACTTTCGAGGATGCACCAGAATCATTGGGAATCTGATATTCCTTTCAGACTCCTTCAAAAGGTTTGTGGAAGTTTTGAGTACATCGCATGACATCACTTTTGAGGGTGGATCCGAAACTATAGAAGGGCCATGATCCATTGTTGTATGATCCACATGGTATTTGCATCTGATCATTGACTCGAGAAAAGAAAAAGTCTCATCACGTAACTGGATCTCAATGGAGTCAGACTGACATTTCATTAGAACGAATGGACCTTCACTATATGTCATTAGGGTCAGTCCGGTACCATAGAGGTCTGTCATACAATAGAACAATGGAAAGAAATATGTCAACAAATTCCTCTCAAGAAGGCGCTGGTACCCGGAGATGAAAATAAACTTCTTTATTGGCAACGCGTTTCGATCCCGGTTCGGGATCGAAACGCGTTGCCAATAAAGAAGTTTATTTTAATCTTCGGGTACCAGCGCCTTCTTGAGAGGAATTTGTTCACATATTTCTTTCCATTGTTATCCACCGGACTGACTGACGTCACACCGGAAAGTTCCTCGTGGCAGCGGTTCCATTCGATTTCCTCCATTCGATTTCCTGAGGGGTAAGATTACCTAGGGGTAAGAACCCATCTTTGCGTTATGTCCTTCATTTTATATGAACGGTCCTCACTAGGGGCGCACCTGCTGTTGCTTTTTTCTCGTTGATATATTAGATACAATAGAATAAAGCATATTGCAGATGTGAACAGAGCCCTAAACAATTATCCCGGCGCAAAAAAATTCTTAATATGCACCTACCTCCGGTTCCCCACCGGTCCCCATGGCAAATCCTGTTCTTTTTCTTCTGGTTCCCCGCTGAGAGTTCAGAGCAGGACCTATCACTGGCGAAAACGTGACACAGGGACACTGCAGCGGGACCAGGGGTAGTTAAAGGGGTACTCCGGTGGAAAACTTTTTTTTTTTTTTTTTTAAATCAACTGGCTCCAGAAAGTTAAACAGATTTGTAAAATACTTCTATTAAAAAATCTTAATCCTTCCAGTCCTTATCATCTGCTGAAGTTGAGTTGTTTTTTTTCTGTCTGCTCTCTGCTGACACCTCTGTCTGTCTCAGGAACTAGCAGTAGAATGGAGGAAAAAAGCGGAGGTAGCGCCGGGTGTGGTGTAGGTCTTTAGCCGGTATAGGTGGGTACCCAGGTGGGGGGTAGCGTGTTCCTTGCCGGTGATGGTAGCTTGGTATGCAGGCCAGCAGCGTGAGGACGGAGCCCAGAGGAGAGTCCGTAGAGTAATGCAGAAGTATTGGAGGGAAAAAGCTGCGTTGGCGCTCCCAAGGAAGTAACCCAAGTCGTGGGTATTGATGCAAAATAATTTATTCTTACAGCATAAGAAATCAAAGAAAATAATAAATATAAAGCAAGACGCGTTTCGGGAGTCACAGCTCCCTTTTTTAATTGCAGGTGGTTGCTGTATAATACAGGTGCCCGAAAGTTACACAGATTTGTAAATTACTTCTATGAAAAAAAAATCTTAATCCTTCCAGTACTTATTAACAGATCTATGCTACAGAGGAAATTCTTTTCTTTTTGAATTTCTTTTTTGTCTTGTCCACAGTGCTCTCTGCTGACACGTGATGCCCATATCAGGAACTGTCCAGAGCAGGAGAAAATCCTCACAGCAAACCTATGCTGCTCTGGACAGTTCCTGACACGGACAGAGGTGGACAAAAAAGAAATTCAAAAAGAAAAGAATTTCCTCTGTAGCATAGGGCTGCTAAGAAGTACTGGAAGGATTAAGATTTTTTTTCATAGAAGTAATTTACAAATCTGTTTAACTTTCTGGCACCAGTTGATTTAAAAAAAAAAGTTTTAAGAAGTTAAATTTCTCTTTTAATTTCATTTCGGTCTGACCACAGTGCTCTCTGCTGACACCTCTGTCCATGTCAGGAACTGTCCAGAGAAGGATAGGTTTGCTATGGGGATTTGCTTGTACTCTGGACAGTTCTTGACATGGACAGAGGTGTCAGCAAGAGAGCACTGTGGTCAGACAGAAAAGAAATTCAAAAAGAAAAGAAATTCCTCTGAAGCATACAGCAGCTGATAAGTACTGGAAGGATTAAGATTTTTAAATTAAAGTCATATACAAATCTGTTTAACTTTCTGGCACCAGTTGATTAAAAAAAAAGAGTTTTCCAGCAGAGTACCCCTTTAACTTTTGCCCCTCTAATAAAAAGCTATGTCTTCTTGCGGTAGAATGCCTGTTAATGAAGTGTATGGATATTACAGGGGTCCTGATAACACCACCCACCTGACTGACGAGGACTTGGAAGTATTTAGGACCCTTGAGGAAATTACAGGTATCTGATTTGGATATTTATAAGGCACTTGTATTTTCGTAATTGTACAGAATATTAAAAATCAAATAAACTTAAGTCAGTATATTTTAATTGGTATATTGTTTATACTGCTATCTTAAAGCATTACTGTCATTGAAAAGTATTCCCCAGTGTGAACTTAACATTAGTGTGAATGGGTCTCCGCAAGACCCATCCACACTGCGGAATTTCAGCGGCGGACAATTCCGCCGCTGAAATTGTTCCGCGCAAAGAAAGAACATGTTCATTCTTTGCGCAGAAGTTCGCGAGCACTGCATAGCCCTCAATGGTGACGGCGCAGTGCCGCGCGGTCCTTCCGCCGCCGCCGCCGGCTGCCAGTCTGAATCTCCGCTCGCTGAATTCAGCGAGCGGAGATTCCGTTCACACTCTGTAGTGTGAACATACCCTTAAAGGGGTACTCCGCCCCAGACTTCTTATCCCCTATCAAAAGGATAAGGGATAAGATGTCTGATCGTAGGGGGTCCTGACCCCCGCGATCTCGGCTGCACCACCCCAGACATCCGATGCACGGAGTGACCATTGCTGTGCCGGATGACTGGCTATGCGGGGCGGAGGCTTGTGACGTCACGGCCACGCCTTGCTTGTAACATCACAGCCACGCCCCCTCAATGCAAGTGTATGGGAGGGGGCGTGACGGACGTCACGCCCCCTCCCATAGACTTGCATTGAGGGGGCGTGGTTGTGATGTCACGAGCGGGACGTAGCCGTGACGTCACGAGCCTCCGACGCTGCACCCGACGCTCTAAACGAAAGGCGGATACAGCAGGGAGATTGCGGGGGTCCCCAGCAGCGGGACCCCTGCGATCAGACATCTTATCCCCTATCCTTTGGATAGGGGATAAGATGTCTAGGGGCGGAGTACCCATTTAATGCTGAGACCCCCACTGATTTCTATATATAGCCATGTGGAGTGCAAGATCGTGGCGGTATAGGGGATAACTATCTGATCGGGACCCCAGTCTCCTATTAGATTTGAGCCACCGGAGATTGCTGACTAAAGCGTTTGTCTGTCTCCGCGGCTCACACAGAGAATAAAAGGGACCAGTGGTGACCTGCCGCTCTATACTGACTAGAGACTCAAGTCCCCATTCTCAAAATCTTGGGGTACCTTCAGTGGTCAGAACCCCCGCGATCAGATAGTTCTATCCACTATCTTTTGGATAGGGAATAACTTTAGAAGATGGGAAAAGCCCTTTAATTTTTCTTACAATTCCCATACACATGGCTGTATTATGACACCATATAACTTCTAAGTTATAGGAAGCCATAATACCGCACCTATAGACCTATGGGGCCATAATGTTCCACCGTACTTCTGTTCATCCATTCCACTTTCTTTTTTTCTGCAGGATATATATACATTGACACATGGTCTGAGGCACTCAATAGTCTCCGAGTGTTTGAGAACTTGCGTGTTATTCGGGGAAGGCTCCTATATAAGTAAGTACATTACACTGAATGCCTGCCTTACTGAGGGGCTTCAAGCATATGATGGCACAGACGCTCTTTTCAATACTTTGCATGAACTGCTTCTTTGCTCCTTTTCTCCCAAAGCGCTGCAAATTTGTGAAAGTGGGAAGGAGGCCCAGCTTAAAGGGGTACTCCACTGCTAGACATCTTATCCCCTATTTAAAGGGGTACTACCGTGCTGACAACTTATCCCCTATCTAAAGTATAGGGGATAAGTTGCCTGATCGCGCGGGGTCCCGCCGCTGGGGACCACCGCGATCTCGCACGCAGCACCCCGCTCTCATCAGGCCCCGGAGCGAATATCTGCTCCAGGTCTGATGACAGGGCCGATGATCATGACGTCACAGCTCCGCCCCCTTGTGACATCACAGCTGTCTCGCCCCCTGCCATAGACTTACAGTGAGGGGCGGAGCGTGACATCACATGGGGGCGGAGCCGTGACATCACGATACTCCGGCCCCATGATTGGCAGTCATCAGACCCTGAGCGGATGTTCGCTCTGGGGCCTGATGAGAGCGGGGTGCTGCATGCGAGATCGCGGGGGTCCCCAGCGGCAGGACCCCGTGCGATCAGGCAACTTATCTCCTATACTTTAGATAGGGGATAAGTTGTCAGCACGGTAGTACCCCTTTAAAGGACTGAGAGGATAACATTTATTTGCCCTCCCTTCCTCTTCTTATTAAATGCAGTCTACCTGATTCTTAAAGGGGTACTCCACTGGAAAACCATTATTTTTTTTTTTAATCAACTGGTGCCAGAAAGTTAAACAGATTTGTAAGTCACTTCTATTAAAAAATCTTAATCCTTCTAGTACTTATCAGCTGCTGTATGCTCCACAGGAAGTTCTTTTCTTTTTGAATTTCCTTTCTGGCTGACCACAATGCTCTCTGCTGACACCTCTGTCCATTTTAGGAACTGCCCAGAGCAGGAGCAAATCCCCATAGAAAACCTATCCTACTTTGGACAGTTCCTAAAATGGACAGAGGTGTCAGCAGAGAGCACTGGGGTCAGACAGAAAGAACTTCCTGTGGATCATAACAGGAGCTGATAAGTACTGGAAGGATTAAGATTTTTTAACAGAAGTAATTTACAAATATTTTTAATTTTCTGGCACCAGTTTATTTAAAAAAAATAATGTTTTCCAGTGGAGTACCCCTTTAACATGGATATGAATAGTGTCTTACTGCTAAATAGCATAAGCAAAGCTTCTCTCAGTACATGGATTTGTTCAAAATTGTATTCTATGGAGCATAAAGGGAGTTCTTAATATTCAAACAATCTTTTATAATTAATTCTGTAACTTACATCTGGTATTCCCTTCCAGCGGGGCATATTCCCTGGTCGTCCGCAATCTTTCCATCTCGTCGCTCGGTCTCCGGTCCTTGAAGGAAATCGGCAGCGGACTTGTTCTTATTGAGGGAAACTCTAACCTCTGCTTCGTGGATACTGTCCCATGGTCAAACATTTTAAAGAATTCAAGACAGGCTATTCTGAAGACTGAAAACAAACCACAGACTACATGTGGTAAGTCGTGATACATGGTCCAAGCCACTGCACCCCTCTACATTCTCTAGTGTAGAAGAGAGTACCTTGCCTTTGTAAAGGGTCCCTCCTTATTGTTTGCCAATTTATTGGTGCTTATAGAAGCTACAGAGCTTAAAGGGGTATTCCAGGGAAAACATTTTTTTATATAGATCAACTGGCTCCAGAAAGTTAAACAGATTTGTAAATTACTTCTATTAAAAAATCTTAATCCTTTCAGTACTTATGAGCTTCTGAAGTTAAGGTTGTTCTTTTCTGTCTAAGTGCTCTCTGATGACACGTGAACCGCCCAGTTTAGAAGCAAATCCCCATAGCAAACCTCTTCTAAACTGGGCGTTTCCCGAGACACGTGTCATCAGAGAGCACTTAGACAGAAAAGAACAACCTTAACTTCAGAAGCTCATAAGTACTGAAAGGATTAAGATTCTTTAATAGAAGTAATTTACAAATCTGTTTAACTTTCTGGAGCCAGTTGATATATATATATATATATATATATATATATATATATATATATATATATAAAGTTTTTTTCCTGGATAACCCCTTTAAGGTCTTTTTTCCTCATCACATCCTGTCTCAGGAACTGTCCAGAGAAGGAGAGGTTTGCTATGGGGATTTGCTCCTACTCTGGACAGTTCCTGAGACAGACAGAGGTGTCAGCAGAGAGCACTGTTGTCAGACAGAAAAGAACAACTCATCTTCAGCAGCTGATAAGTACTGGAAGGATTAATATTTTTTTTTAATAGAAGTAATTTACAAATCTGGAGTCAGTTGATATGAAAATGTTTTTTTCCTCTGGAATACCCCTTTAAAAATCCTGTAATGTAATGTTTCCTTCTCCTTTTCAGAAGAAGATGGGCACGTATGTTTTCATCTTTGTGCCAATGCAGAATGCTGGGGTAGTGAAGCATCCCAGTGTATCCAGTGTAATGGCCTTCTACGTGGGCTTGACTGTGTAGATTCTTGCAATGTTGAGGAGGGGTGAGTGTTATCATTTAAAGTCACACCGAAATGATATATAATCGTTCCCTTTATTATATCGACTTTTTGCCCTTGCAGGGAGCCAAGGGAAATGATCAACGGAAGCCAATGTATAGCATGTCACCCCGAGTGCATGCCGCAGAATGCGTCCAATACATGCCTTGGCCCAGTGAGTACACCCTATTACAGCTATCACATACGATATACCAGTGGTCTTCAACCTGCGGACCCTCCAGATGTTGCAAAACTACAACTCCCAGCATGCCCAGACAGCCAACGGCTGTCTGGGCATGCTGGGAGTTGTAGTTTTGCAACATCTGGAGGTCCGCAGGTTGAAGACCACTGGTATATACAGTATAGGGGATGTTCTCGGGCTTTATATTTAGAGATGAGCGAACTTACAGTAAATTTGATTCGTCACGAACTTCTCGGCTCGGCAGTTGATGACTTTTCCTGCGTAAATTAGTTCAGCTTTCCGGTGGGCTGGAAAAGGTGGATACAGTCCTAGGAAAGAGTCTCCTAGGACTGTATCCACCTTTTCCAGCCCGCCGGAGCACCTGAAAGCTGAACTAATTTACGCAGGAAAAGTCATCAACTGCCGAGCCGAGAAGTTCGTGACGAATCGAATTTACTGTAAGTTCGCTCATCTCTATTTATATTCTAAGACCTTTCTTTACCTTACAGCAAGCAGATCAGTGTGTAGAATGTGCACATTATAAGGATGGATCCACCTGTGTCAACCAATGTCCAAGTGGGAAAAAAGTGGACTCCTATGTGCCAATATGGAAGTATGCAGACAAAGATGGCGTCTGCCAGATGTGTCCTGTTAACTGCTCCCATTCGTAAGTAAAACATTACTTTGATTTCACATTGATCACACGGAAAACATTGTTTTCTGATTTACAGTGTTTTGTAATGTTGTGAATTATTTTTTGGTTAGTAATAATACTGATAAAGCAATATGTGACAGTGGCCATTAACCCCTTTAATGACTAGGCATATTTTGGCCTTTAAAAGGGGTACTCCGGTGGAAAACCTATTTTTTTTTTTTTTTTAAATCAACTGGTGCCAGAAAGTTAAACAAATGTGTAAATTACTTCTATTAAAAACTCTTAATCCTTCCAGTACTTATTAGCTGCTGAATACTACAGAGGAAATTATTTTCTTTTTAGAACACAGAGCTCTCTGCTGACATCATGACCACAGTGCTCTCTGCCGACATTTCTGTCCATTTTAGGAACTGTCCAGAGCAGCATATGTTTGCTATGGGGATTTTCTCCTACTCTGGACAGTTCCTAAAATGGACAGAGATGTCAGCAGAGAGCACTGTGGTCAAGTCAGCAGAGAGCACTGTGGTCATGTCAGCAGAGAGCTCTCTGTTCCAAAAAGAAAAGCTCTGTAGTATTCAGCAGCTAATAAGTATTGGAAGGATTAAGATTTTTTAATAGAAGTAATTTACAAATCTGTTTAACTTTCTGGCACCAGTTGATTTAAAAAAAAATAAATAAATAAAAAAAAAGTTTTCCACCGTAGTACCCCTTTAAGGCCAAAATATGCCTAGTCATTAAAGGGGTTTATGGCCACTGTCAGATATTTCCCATAGGGGACTATTACATGCAATCATTAGATTGCCTACACTGTTAAATGCTGTGCCATAGCATAGCATTATCAGTGTTATCGGTACTCCATTGCTCCAGCCTGCTGAGGCTGACTGGAGCCTTGGAGGATCAATCGGACAGCGAGGGGGTAGGTAAGGGCCCTCCTGCCGTCCTCTAAGCTGATCTGGACATTGCGATTTCCCCGCAATGATCCCGAGCTGCCGGGAGTGTATTTTCGACATTTTAGCTATCAACAGCCAGGCCCTGCGGCTAATGCTGGTCATCGGCGATCGGGCCAATGCCCGGCATTAACCCTTTAGACACAGTGATCAAAGCTGGTGTCCAGCATTAGCCACGGGTCTTGGCTGCTGATAGCAGCTGGGACCGAAAGCAAATGAAGCGAGCTCCTGAGCTCGCTTCATAGACCTACTGCACGGCCGCGCCGTATACTATATATACGGTGCAGGTCGTTAAGGGTTTAATAAGTCCTAGTTCATTATCTACTCTGTCTTCCACTCCTATATTGTGGTGTCCCGTCCCCCCCCCCCCCCCCCCCAAATTCCCTAGTTTAAACACTTCTCCACCCTTCTGGCCATCTTCCCCCCCGAGTACAGCCGCATACTCCCCATTGAGGTGCAGCCCGTCCCTACAGTAGAACCGGTATCCGACAGCGAAGTCGGCCCAGTTCTCCATGAGCCCAAACCCCTCCTTCCCCTCCAGCTTCTGGGCCACTTGTTTACCTCCCTAATCTCCCGCTGCCTCTTTTGTGTGGCTCATTTCATAGAAAAATACCTTTGAGGTCCTTAAACTTGCTGCCTAAGTCCCTGAAATCATTTGTAAGGACACACTACCTACCTCTCGCTCTGTCATTGGTGCCAGTGTGTACCATGACTGCTGGGTCTTCTCCAGCCGCTCCCAGTAACCTGTCAACCCGATTTGTGTTGTGCCGAACTCGAGCGCCAGGAAGACAACACACTATTTGGTGATCCCGGTCTTTGTGACAGATCGCCCTGTCTGTCCCCCTAATAATTGAGTCAGTTGAGTTATAGCCATAACTCTTTTCATTATCCACCTACAGGGCCATATGAGGGATTTTTTTTATGGATTCATTGTACTTTGTAACATCACTAGAATTACGACAAAATTTATAGCAAAACCCCCAAACATTGTTGCAACTATGCAACATTTTTGGGGTTTTATTCTGCACAGTGCACTTTACATTAAAAATGACAGGTTCTTTATTCTGTAGGTCAATACGATGACGATACCCATGTTTACAGTATGCTTAAAATTGCCCTATTCTGACCCCTATTACTTTTTTATTTTTCCATATATGAAGCTGTTTGCATGTTCATGTTTTTGCGCCGTGATCCTTAGTTTTAATCAGTCCAATTTTTGGTTTAGCTGAGACTTTTTATTATTTTTTTACTGATAAATTAAGCGACCAAAAATTAACAATTCTGTCATTTGGCATTTTTTACTTTTACACTGTTTACCTTTTAAGCTTTATAATTTATTTGTTTAGACAATTCTGCCTGTGGCGATACCGAACATGTTTATTTTTTTCACTAGTTCATTTTTATAAATTGGGTGCTTAAAAGTTTTATGGGAGGGGCTTATTTATATATTTTTACTTTTTTTTATTATTATTATTATTATTAATTTCAAATTTGTCCCCATATGCTATGGCATACCACTGATCAGTAATATTGGCAATCTGCTTATACAGTGGTCCCTCAACATATGATATTAATTGGTTCCAGGAGAACCATCATATGTTGAAACCATCATATGTCGAGTACATATGTCTATGTAAAAATGGTAATTGGTTCTGGGGCCTCGGAACCATTGTATGTTGAATACATATCTCTATGGGAAACTGCTAATTGGTTCTGGGATGACCATTGTATGTGGAGTGTATGGGGAGTGTTTAACAAACCAGAGTGCCTCCAGCTGTTGCACAACTACAACTCCCAGCATGCATGTACAGCCATTGACTGTCTGGGCATGCTGGGAGTTATAGTTTTGCAACAGCTGGAGGCACACTGATAGGGAAACATTGATGTATGGGGTGTATAGTGTGTATATGTATTGTATGTGATGTGTGACATCGCATACAGTACTGTACAGTTCTTTAAATACCTTCAGGGGGGACAGAATGTCCTGCATTACGATCCTGCCGACTACAGCTCTATAGGAAAGGAAGGGGAGGGCAGCCAGCAGCTCATTGGATGCCTGCAGCAAGATGCTGCAGGCTATTGGCTATGGCGGCACTGGGGGGTGGGGCTTACACGGAGCTCACAGTGGAAGCCTGCGTGAGTTAGCAGGACAGCATGTGAGTAACAGGAGGCAGAACGGGGCACACGGGGACATTATACAACTATCTGTCAGTTGCTGAAGTTGTCAGCGCTGTCACATAGCTGTTTGTATGATGGCCCCGACACACAGCAGCATCATATGTCAATGCTGCCTTCAACATACGATGGGCTCTGAGAGGCCATCATATGTTGAAATGATCATATGTCGGGGCCATCATAAGTCGGGGGGTCACTGTACAGGCAGCCTGAGGCAGACTTTATTAGAAGATTCATGGAGAGCAGCATATAGGAGGGGAAAAGACCATCTTCACTCATCGAACCCCCAAAATCACACTGCAGGAGGTCCGATGAATGCCCCAACAGTATTTCCATGCTTTAGATGTCATGATAAGCTTTGATCATGGCATCTAAAGAGTTAAAGTCTCATAGCACATACAGGCTCAAACAGCCATTTAACCAAATTCGATAATTTCCTATTAAAGTAGTTGTTCAAGATGTCAAGCATTTTGTTTGTTTTTCAGAAATAGCGCCACTCTACAGGCTGTGTCTGGTATTGCAGCTGAGCCCTTTGCAAAGGAATGACGTATTGAGTTTCTGAATAGAAAAGGGCAATTCTTACTTTTTTGGGGGAATATGTAACTCATTCCTATGCCGTGAATAGAATATGATAATAAATACCCTATACTGGTGCTGCACAAAAGTAGAGCTACCAATTAGATTTCAGATTATGGGTTTAGGACTTCTCCGCCATAGTCTGTTTGACTAAAATGTCTGTATTTTATCACAGGTGTGATAAACAAGACGAGAAAGGGTGCCCCATCATTGTGAATAACAGGTGAGTGTCCAAATAGTGGGATTTTAGAGACTTTCCTTGGGTCAATGTGTCTTATGCTGATATCATGTATTGCTTTCGTCCACAGTCAAACCTATATGATCGTGGCGGTGGTAGGCAGTGTTTTACTCGTGATCACCGGCGCAGTGACCATTGTGTTGGTCATCAGGCGGAGGAATCAAGTGAAGCGGAAACATACCTTAAAGCGCATACTTCAGGAACATGAGGTAGGAGGGGTGGGCAATAAAGTGGTCTGGAATAATGCAGAGGAGTATCAGACGAGGCCTTCTTCTCATTTTACTCTTTATTTAGTTGGTGGAACCTTTAACTCCCAGTGGAGCAATGCCTAACCAGGCTCAGATGAAGATACTCAAGGAAACAGAGTTGAGGAAGGTGAAGATTTTAGGATCTGGTGCATTTGGCACTGTGTATAAGGTAGGGACATTGATTTCTACAGGAGAACACTTCTGGACCACCTTTTAGCGATAATGATCTAAATGTCAATGTGCTAATATTTCAGGGCATATGGGTCCCGGAGAACGAGAACGTAAAAATTCAGGTGGCGATCAAGGTGTTACGAGAGAATACATCTCCGAAAGCCAACAAGGAAATCCTGGATGTGAGTATTACTCAAGGGCATATGTGGACGAGCGACATTTTGAATGAACTGTTACACCTTATATTCAGTAAAAGACAGAAGAAGGTAACTTAAATGGGTACTCCGACAGAAAACATCTTATCCCCTATTCAAAGGATAGGGGATAAGATGTCTGATCGCGGGGGTCCTGCCCCTAGGGAACCCCGTGATCTCTGCTGCGGCACCCCAGTCATCCGGTGCACAGAGTGACCCCCCCCCCCCCCCTGTGCCGGATGACTGGCGACTACAGCCACCACGCCCCCTACATTCACATCTATGGGAGGGGGCGTGACGGCTAGTATGTAGCATTCACGCCACCTCCCATAGACATGAATGGAGGGGGCGTGGTGTGACGTCACGAACACGGAAGCTCCGTTTTCAGGCATCTTAGCTCCTAACCTTTGGATAGGGGATAAGATGTTTTCCACTGGAGTACACCATTAAAGGAGCACTAAATATAAAGTATAAGGTTCACAAACCATCTCCTTACTCCGTAAACTTTACCTTGATCTTAATGGTTTTAATACATTTTCCAACTGTATTTCACAGTCACGTGTGATGTCCTAGTACAGGACATGGTCCTGTCAGGTTGAGTCCCTCGGTGACCTGGGGGCTCTCCTGCAGTGTCTCCCCTGCTGTTATTATAGTGTTATTTAATGTAATAGAAATATAGTCAGTATGTCAATGTATAGTCAGTATAAAGGACCTTTGGATGACTCCAGTAAATGTCACGTTATGTTATTACGTTACCCAGAGGGCACCAGTTTAACACATGACCCGCAGCTTGACCAATGGGCTTTGGCTTATCCCCCCCTTATAAGGGGGTGGCCATCACAATTCTCTCTCTTTTTTGCTCTTGTACCATCATCACTTTACTGAGACCAGCAAACACCAGATGTCTCAGTGCTACTGTCCAGCACCTGGAAGGTCTCAAATCTACAGTCATTCCAGTAAGTGAAGTCTATGTCTGCTGTCACTATCTACAGTCTAGTCAAGCCTCAAGACAATTACCTAATGTCTATTGCAAGTATAATTGGTCCCAGCAAGCTGCAAGGTCCTTCTGTGTTCCTGGCCACCTCTCTGGGTTTCTGGCCTAGCTGTGAAGATAATAACACCTATCTGACCTCAGTAAAGCCTCCGTTAAACCATAACCTTGTTATGGACTCTCATTTTCACTGCTTAGCTATTGGAATAGCGGAGATACCGATTGGGTGGTTCCAGTACCCAAAAACCACTCTGGCATCACGAACATTAGCGGTTAAAGGGGTAGTCCAGTGCTGAAAAACATATCCCCTATCCTAAGCATAGGGGATATGTTTCAGATCGCGGGGCCCTGGCTTGCTGGCCAGATAGCGGGTGTCGACCACCGCACGAAGCGGCGACCAACACGCCCCCTCACTACATCGCTATGGCAGAGCCGGAGATTGCCGAAGGCAGCGCTCCAGCTCTGCCATAGAGTTGTATTTAGGGGGCGTGTCAGCCGCCGCTTCGTGCGGTGGTGAACACGCCCCCTTCCCCTGGGCTGCCGGGGCCCCGTACAGGAGATCGCGGGGGCCCCAACGGTCGGACCCCCCGTGATCTGAAACTTATCCCCTATCCTTAGGATAGGGGATACGTTTTTCAGCACTGGATATCTCCTTGAACAACACCTTGCCCCTTGGGTTATTACCATCTTGCCCCATCCACCTACTCCGCTACACCCCGTGGTCCCGTCATCACACATGAACAAAAGAAAACTGGTGACAAATTCAGGTTTGCTATATTGGTATGAGCATACAAAACCCAGCAGTAAATAAAGCATAAAAAGACATTGCTGTGTTGCTTGTTCCAGGAAGCATATGTAATGGCGGGAGTGGCAAGCCCTTATGTGTGCCGCCTATTGGGGATCTGTCTGACCACCACCGTACAGCTGGTTACTCAACTCATGCCATATGGATGTCTACTGGAATATGTACGAGAAAATAAAGATCGTATCCACTCCAGAGATCTACTCAACTGGTGTGTCCAAATAGCCAAGGTAAGCTCTAGGCTGAATACGTCCAGTAGAGTTGAGCGAAATTACAGTAAATTGGCTCGTAGCAAACCTCGTGGCTCGGCATTTGATTACTTTAGTCTGGTTAAATTAATTCAGCTTTCCAAGGTCTCTGGTTGCATGGAAATTTCCGGGATGACAGTCTTAGGTTTCCTAGGACTGTATCCAACTTTTCCAGGCAACTGGAGCCATTGGAAAGCTGAACTAATTTATGCAGACTAAAGTAATCAAATGCCGAGCTGCGAGGTTTGCTACGAGCCAATTTACTGTAAGTTCGCTCAACTCTAATGTCCAGATCTCAAGCTGCTATTGTTGTCATGTTCCATGTAGGATGTGATGACAGCTTTTGTATGACATACAAACGTGCCACTGACTGTCCAATATGATTGCCAATCCTAGGGGATGACCTACCTAGAGGACA
Source organism: Hyla sarda (assembly GCF_029499605.1). NCBI lineage: Eukaryota > Metazoa > Chordata > Amphibia > Anura > Hylidae > Hyla > Hyla sarda. The sequence continues at coordinate 25,984,389 of NC_079200.1, forward strand.
TCCGCTTAGTGCACAGGGATCTCGCTGCAAGAAATGTTCTGGTGAGAAACCCAACACATGTAAAAATCACCGACTTTGGACTTGCAAGATTGCTGGATGTGGATGAAACAGAGTATCATGCAGACGGAGGAAAGGTAAGAAGCCGTGATGTCTAAACATGTTCCGAAAAATGGGTTTAGACTACAGTCATCACATACAACAGCGTTTCCCAACCAGGGTGCCTCCAGCTGTTGCAAGACTACAACCGTTGGCTGTCCGGGCATGCTGGGAGTTGTAGTCTTGCAACAGCTGGAGGCACCCTGGTTGGGAAACACTGACATACAAGATGTACACGCTGCATGCTGTAAGCTTAATAAAGGAGAAATGGCTTATCAGTGTACTAAGGCAAGAGGCATCACAAAGGACTGCAAACATCAGTAATGTACAGTGCATTCGGAAAGTCTTCATGTTGTGGCTAGAGATGAGCGAATTTACAGTAAATTTGATTCGTCACGAACTTCTCGGCTCGGCAGTTGATGACTTTTCCTGCATAAATTAGTTCAGCTTTCAGGTGCTCCCGTGGGCTGGAAAAGGTGGATACAGTCCTAGGAGACTCTTTCCTAGGACTGTATCCACCTTTTCCAGCCCACCGGAGCACCGGAAAGCTGAACTAATTTATGCAGGATAAATCATCAACTGCCGAGCCGAGAAGTTCGTGACGAATCGAATTTACTGTAAATTCGCTCATCTCTAGTTGTGGCCTTGTGTTAAAATTTAAACAAAAAAAAAAACTATTGTTTTTCGGACAACATTGTTCTATACCCCATAATGACAAAGTGGATTCAGATTATTGGGCAGACTAGATGGGCCAAATGGTTGTTATCTGCCGACACATTTTAATGTTGCAAAAAAGTTACCGGCCATGCTAATTTGCATAATTAATTATATATGCGTGACATCACAGGATGCACATATGCGGGGGAAATTTTGTCCTATTCTGACCCCTATAACTTTTTTATTTCTCCTTATACGGGCCTGGTATGAGGGATCATTTTTTGCGCCCCGATCTGTAGTTTTTAACAGAACCATTTTTGTTTTTTGGGACTTTTTATTAAATTTGGGAGTTGCAGTTAGTTACTAATTACAACTCCCAGCATGCCCTGATACAGCCTGTGGCTCAGCAGCTGCCCCAAACAAAAACTACAACTCCCAGCATGTTGGACTACATAGTAGTATATAGTATAGGTCAGTGTTTCCAAACCAGGGGTGCCTCCAGCTGTTGCAAAACTACAACTCCCAGCATGTTGAAATATATAGTGTAGGTCAGTGTATCCCAACCAGGGGTGCCTCCATCTGTTGCAAAACTACAACTCCCAGCATGCCCGGACAGCCGTTGGCTGTCCGGGCATGCTGGGAGTTGCAGTTTTGCAACAGCTGGAGGCACTCTGGTTGGGATACACTCGTATAGCATATGGTGCAACATTCCGGGAGTTGGAGGATTGGTTGGATAAATACCAGCCATTGCATGGCTGGTATTTTTAATATAAAAATACCGTCAGGGTGGTCAAAATACCGGCTTTGACGGTAAAATACCAGCCAGGTGGCGACCCTAACCCTTACTCAGGACTTAGTTGAAGCCTCCTTGGCAGTGATTACAGCCTCCAGTCTTCTTGGAGATGAGGCCACAAGGTTTACACACATGGATTTGGGGGATTTCTGCCATTTTTCTTTGCAGATCATGAAGTCAGGTTGGATCTTTGGTGGAAGCCATTTTCAGGTCTCTCCAGAGATGTTCTATTGGGTTCAAGTCAGGGTTCTGGCTGGGTCCCTCATGGACATAGCTGGACCAGGCTCTATCAATAGATCGCAGAGCACACAGATCAATGGAGTTCAATAGAACTCTATTGATCTGTATGAGGAATCTAATGATTCCTCCTAAAAGTCCCTTAAGGGGACTTCAAACCACCCCCTTTTCCTATATATAAAAAACATGTAAACATAATAAAAATATACATATTTGGTATTGCCGCGTGCGTAATTGTACAAACTATTACAATATAGCATTATATATCCCGTACGGTAAATGACGTAAATGTAAAAAAAAAAAAATATATACTACACTCCAGAATTGCAATTTTTTTTATAAAATCACAGAAAAAAGTTAAGTGATTAAAAAGTCAGATCAATACCAAAATGGTACCAATACAAAAAACAGATTATAGCGCAAAAAATGAGACAATGGTAATAAAAAAAAATTCTAAATAGTTCAGAATTTTTTTTAAATTAGTAAAATGTGATGGAAACGATACAAATCTGGTATTGCTGTAATCAGGCCGACCTAAAGTATTAAAATAACATGTTAGCTTGACCACAAGGTAAATGACGTGAAAAAGAAAACCACCAAATTTGCAAAATTATTTTTATTTTTTATTTTATTAAAACTTTACCTAACCAATATTTTTTTTTTTTTTTGCTTTGGAGCATATGTTATGGAAAAATAAAAGGTATCATTACAAAGTACAATTGGTTCCGCAAAAAACAAGCCCTTATATGAGTCTGTAGATGGGAAAATAAAAGAGTTATGGCTATTATAGGGAGGAAGAAAAAACGAGAGAGTGAAAAAGCAAAAATTGGCCCGGACAAGTGGATCGTCATGAGGGACAAGTAGATTGGGCTCTATTTTAGTCCCTTGGGGAAGTATTTATTTATTTTATTTTTTATTTCCACACCCCTGGGTTGCTATGGGCAACTTTTCCTCTGCTCAGGTTTTGATAAGTCTCAACCCCTGGGTCACGTTCCCTCAACCCCTGTGGTTGTTCCAAACTTCTTTCATTTAAGAATTTTGGACCAAGAAAGGGAAAAAAAAAAAAAAAGACAAGGGACCCTAATGAAATATGTAATTACACCGGTACATAAGAGCACAACATCTGTAAGCGTGTGGTAAAATATAAATGGTCCTGCAGCTGTGTTCCTCCCGGTCCCAGGGGTGGCCGGTCCGGTAAAGTGAGACAGAAATGAGCGGCGAAAACTGGAACTTGATACAGCGTTGGTTCCGTGAAGTATTAACTTAACTTATGGCAGGAAACAGTATATAACTATAAACTGTTTGTTAACGGCACATATCTACGTGTTTCTGGCCCGGATTGGGCCCTTCTTCAGGATAAGGTGCATCATAAGGTACAAGGGAGACACATCTAGTGTATATACACACAAAAAAGTATCAAGCAGGTTACAAATCATCACAAAAGGTTAAGTCAATATTGATATTCTCAAACAGCACTTAGTGCTATGACGAAGTACACATTGACGGATAAAAGGCTATAAACGTGCTCTATGAATAAAAAACGATTTCATGCCCCCTCCCATAGACTTGCACTGAGGGGGCATGGCTGACCCCCTGCAGCACGAGAACAGCATTCGGAACATTTACTCCCGAACGCTGTCCAGTGGAGTGCCCCTTTAAAGTGACTGAAAACAGGCTCTAATACTTCTATGTCTTTGGGTTCTCTAGGTTCCCATTAAATGGATGGCTTTGGAATCCATTTTGCATCGGAAGTTCACTCACCAGAGTGATGTGTGGAGCTATGGTGAGCAATGTCATCTTCAACAATATTCCTAAACATTATATGTAAGATTTCCGATGCGTCATCATCTTTTTACTTCATAGGAGTTACTGTGTGGGAGCTGATGACCTTCGGGGCCAAGCCTTATGATGGGATCCCAGCTCGGGAGATTCCAGATCTACTGGAAAAAGGGGAAAGGCTCCCTCAACCTCCTGTGTGTACCATAGACGTATATATGATCATGGTGAAGTGTAAGTAATGGCGTTCTCAATCTGTTTATTCACAAAACTATACTAATATTATGGATCTATGTTAATTTACTGTGTTTTTGCTCTTCAGGCTGGATGATCGACTCAGAGTGCCGGCCCAAGTTTCGAGAGCTGGTCACTGAGTTTTCACGCATGGCTCGAGATCCAAGTCGCTTTGTGGTCATTGAGGTATATATAGGAATATAGGGGGAGATTTATTAAAACCTGTCCAGAGGAAAAGTTGCTGAGTTGCCCATAGCAACCAATCAGATCGCTTCTTTCAATATTCAGAGGCCTTTTCAAAAATGAAAGAAGCGATCTGATTGGTTGCTATTGGCAACTCAGCAACTTTTCCTCTGGACGGGTTTTGATAAATCTCCCCCATAGTTATAGTGACCTATAGTATCCAGAGCCCTATAACCTTCTGTGCCTTTCAGAATGAAGAGCTCATGGCACAGTCCAGTCCTTTGACAACTCAGTTCTACAGTGATTTGTTGCAAGAAGCGGCCATGGAGGATTTGGTAGATGCTGAGGAGTACCTGGTTCCTCATCAGGGATTTTTTGCATGTGATGAGACAACAGTGGAACATCGTAGTCGAATATCATCCACGCAGGTAGGAGGTTGTTTTACTTACCATTGTATTAGCGAACGCCATTCTAGTCCTTCCTTTCATTGAGGCTTCATCTACTGATTGGCCAAATGATATACTATTGTCCAACTAAAGCTGCCCATGAGCATTAAAGGGATAATCTGCCCCTAGAAATCCTATCCCCAATACAAAGTATAGGGGATAGGATATCTGATCACGGGGGTCCTGCCGTTGGGAACCCCCGCAATCTCGGCTGCAGCACCCCAGACATCCGGTGCACGGAGCAAACTTCGCTCTGTGCCGGATGACTAGTGATGCAAGGCGGAGGCTTGTGATGTTAGTCACGCCCCGCTTGTGATGTCACGGTCACGCCCCCTCAATGCAAGTCTCCTCCCCTCCCATAGATTTGCATTGAGGGGGTGTGGCCGTGAAGTAAAAACAAACGCCGGGTGCAGCAGCCAAGGTCGCGGAGTACCCCTTTAGTAAATTTAAATTATAGGCCTGACAGAAGGAACAATCGGCCTGTTGGGTTTTTAACATATTCTTTGTGTAGTAAGTGCTTACAGCGGTCTCGGGCCATTAAAATAAACATGAGCTATTGGTTAAATGCAATGCTTAGCTACCTAATGTATATGGCTGGCCAAAGCCATACCAGGAGGTATATATGGAGATCTGCACCTTTTATTGGCAGCAGTTTCAATAAGGATTTCCAAAAGTGGACAAACTCCTAGATCTAAACGATACAAATACAGGGTTAGTGGTATGGAGGTTTTTCACTGTATTTTCGAACTTTTTCTCGTCAGAGTCAAGCAGAGACTCAGATAGACCAGATATTAATGGATGAAGCCGGTCACGTGGAACCTCTTTTGTCTCGAACTTTATCACACAACTCAGATGTCAGTGAGTCCGATGATCTAAGTGAAGGAGACTATGTGTTCGATCCACCACACCCCAAGGAAAACAGTCTTAAGCGAAGATATTGTGAGGACCCCACATTTTTCGGAGGAAAGGATACAGTCGATGGAGGGGGAAATGAGACGTATGGCTGCATTTCACCTGGAATACCTGCATACCCTCCAGGTAAATTAATTTACAACTTTCAGGGTATTGCTTGCTCCATCAGTACAGATGGACAATAGGACCTCAAAATCATTTTCTCTCATGGACCAAGTATCCCATCTGAAAATAAATGCCTCTGCATCCACTTAAAGGGGTACTCCACCCCTAGACATCTTATCCCCTATCCAAAGGATAGGGGATGTCTGATCGCGGGGGTGCCGCCGCTGGGGACTCCCGCTATCTTGGCTACGGCACCCCAGACATCCAGTGCATGGAGCGAACTTCGCTTCGTGCCGTATGACTGGCGATGCAGGGCTTGTGACGTCACGGCTGTGGTGTCACGGCCACGCCCCCTCAATGCAAGTCTATGGGAGGGGGCGTGACGGCCGTCACGCCCCCTCCCATAGACTTGCATTGAGGGGGCGTGGCCGTGACGCCACAGCCGTGACGTCACAAGCCTCCGGCACTGAACCCGGTGCTCTAAACGAACATTGAGTGCAGCACAGAGATCGTGGGGTCTCCAGCGGCAGGACCCCTGCGATCAGACATCATATCCCCTATTCTTTGGATAGGGGATAAGATGTCTAGGGGCGGAGTACCCCTTTAACCTATGAAAAAATGACTGACCATGGGCCATTTCCCATGCCTGGGTGCATAATTTTGCTGTAAAAACAACACTGATACCAGAAAAATAACATGGTCATTGGCCCTCGCATGTAGGTCTGCTTGAGGCTGCTGCAAGAGCTCTGTTTCCAGATCACATTGATTATTTAAAAATGTCAGAAATGTATATCATTATTGCAGATGGGAATCTAACCCGCTACTCTGTCGTGTTTTTCATGCAGAATATGTGAACCAAAGAGAACCAACCAGAAGTCGCTGTTCGGTGAAGACACCAAGAACATCAGTGTCCACCCTGGAAAGGCAGAAGGGACAGCTGTGCCGGAATGGTTTGATCAGGGAGCCAAAGAGTCCAGTAGCAATGGCTGCTGTGGAAAACCCAGACTATCTTCCCCCTCCAGGAATGCATTCGCCAAACTCTTTCCCTCAAGCTTTTGACAATCCTTACTACTGGAATCACGAATTCAGAGCAGAAAGTGAACCTAACCCTACACAGAATGGTTTTACCACACCAACGGCAGAGAACCCAGAGTACCTGGGACTAGACGAGGCAATGATAAGGCCTCGGGATGTGACTGCATAAAAGTATTTGGGATAATGTAACCCAGATAAAAGGCAGCTGTTTATCCAAGAGACACCATACAAAAGGGCATACAATATAGCACCTGCTGTGGTCTACACAATCATGGCGGACGTATACACATTGGGCTGATCAATCGGCAACGAAATTGTGGACAGATGGGAATGTTCTGGCTTTTCTTTGGTTTATAGATCCCCACTGTTGGGTTGTCTCTATAATCTAACATCCTGTACATTACAGAGTATATATATATATATATATATATATATATATATATATATATGCGCAACACCTAATCTGCAGGTGAAGTGGATATCGAGAGGTTTGTTTAATGCCAAGCAACTAACTATAAGGAATGAACTGTGACTGCACAAGAGACACTTACAAGATGATTGTACTGAAAGAAGCTAATACTTCTAGATGTTTGAGAAGTTTCCACTTGTTAAACATCTTTGATAATTTTTACTAAATTTTTTTATTTTTTTTATTGGGAGAAGCACTGATGGAGGACATCTGTAGTAAGCTAACAACATGGATTATCCTTGTAAATAGAAGGAACTTATACAAGCTGTTGTATAACCTTGGTCAGTAGAAATACCTGGTATTTCTGATAGAAGAAAGGTGCAGAGTAGCACCTTAGACTCCGTCCAATACTCAAGTGCCATGAGTTAGGATGCGTTCACACGGCCATCTAGACCCGTCCTGTTCTTCTCCCGTCAAAAATAAAAACGGACTTTAAAAAAAATTTAAATAAAAACGGATGCTATCCGTTTGTATCAGTTAAACATGCTCAGAAGTAAAAACGGATCAAAAAACATGTTAGGCAAACGGATGACATTAAAGGCTCATCGGTTTTCCATAGACTTCAATGTTGAGTTTACTGTATCCGTTTTTTCTTCCGTTTTTTGACAGAAGAAAAAAATACTGCATTTGCCATTTTTTTCTGCCGTCTAAAAAACGAAAATGAGTGCAGACTGGTACAAACGTATGTAAACGGATTGTAAAAAGATCCCATTGACATGAATGGGATTTTTTTTTAAAACAGTTTTTAATCCGTTTACAGCCTGCAAGAACGGAACCAAAATGGGGATAAAAAAACAGGGACGGATGGCCGTGTGAACGCACCCCGACACTGGTGCCAATAAAGCTCATCTGAATTTAGAAGCATTGACATCAATGATCAGAATATTGCAGCATTACAACCATCAGGGCTCATGCAAGTTGCCCTATTAAAAAATCCTTGGTATTACGAATGCCATTACAGAGCCCATTATACTGCGCCTACAACCTGATATAAGCCCATACTGTACCTTATATGTTGTGTGCTTCTGATTTCATAAAAAGGCATGTGAAAATTCATATGAAATCCACAAGAGAAAAACTTGTGGCATGCTCCATTGTATCAGGCAAAAATTGCATCTAGGATAGAATACTGTGCCTTATTAAAAGGGGTACTCCGCCCCTAGACATCTTATCCCCTATCCATAAGATGTCTGATCACGGAGGTCCCGCCGCTAGGGACTCCCGCGATCTCGGCTGTGGCACCCCAGACATCCGTTGCATGGAGCGAACTTCCCTCCGTGTCAGATGACTGGCGATGCTGGGTGGAGGCTCGTGATGTCATGGCCACACCCCCCAACGCAAGTCTATGGGAGGGGGCGTGACAGCTGTCACGCCCCCTCCCATAGACTTGCATTGAGGGGGCGTGGCCGTGACGCCACGAGCAGGGTGTGGCCGTGACGTCACGAGCCTCCGGCGCTGCACCCGACGCTCTAAAAGAATGCCGGGTGCAGCAGGGAGATCGCAGGGGGCCCCAGCGGCGGGACCCCCGCGATCAGACATCTTATCCCCTATCCTTTGGATAGGGCATAAGATGTCTAGGGGTGGAGTACCCCTTTAAAACCCCATATAGGCCGCACATACAGAGCGCTGGGTCTGTAATATGGATCTGTAGTGTCTATGTGAACCCTTAGTGTTACCTTAAATATACTTAGGTAAATACCTGTTCACACAATGTCAGAGCTATAGTTTCCTTTCTAATAAGATCCATTTATGTATTTAGTAATAAAAAATAAATGGAAGGGAAATGAAAGGTTAAACAAGCTTGTGTGATCCTCCGAAGGACGGTAGGTGTTTAAGCTGCTGGCCATATAATCACTGTTACCAGTGATCTGTATATAGGGAAATACAGGGGGAGACACACTATGTATCCCCTTCCTGTCCCATCATTATCACCATGACGTGATATCTTTTTGCAGCAACTCGCTCCAATGGAGCCCGGTGTTGTGCACAACTAGCGCCAAGGGACTGAATACTTGAGTTTCCTATCATTCTACTGAAACTTCATGACCTGGGTAAAAATATCTAAAAAGGATGTCTATTTAAAAACCAATCTTCATTATGAAAATTAGTTTTTTTCTTAAAATGTCCCCAACATTTACCCAAACTTTTTGACTTGTCAGAGAGACGTGTGAAAAGTTTTGATTGGTCAGGGTCTGGGTGTTTTGACCACTTACCGATAATTAGAATAAGCCAAGAGAAGCATGCGCTTATAGGGGTACTCCGTCTCTAGACATCTTATCCCCTATCCAAAGGAGAGGGGATAAGATGACTGATTGCGGGGGTCCCCCGAAATCTCACATGCAGCACCCCCTGTGTGAACTACTATCCGTGCCTGATGACCTGACGACTGGCGATACAGGGGCCAGAGTATCGTAACATCACACCCCGCCTCCTGAATGCAAGTCTATGGGAGGGGGCGTGGCGGATGCCACGCCCCCTCCCATAGACTTGCATTCAGGAGGCGGGGCGTAACGGCACAAGGTGGCGGGGCCGTGACAGCACGATACTCCGGCCCCTGTATCACCCAACATCAGGCAAGGAGAGAAGTTTGCACAGTGGTTGATGCAGAAGGGATTGCAGGGGTTCCCAGCAGCGGGACCCCCGCGATCAGACATCTTATCTAGAGATGAGCGAACTTACAGTGATTCGATTCGCCACGAACGTTTTGGCTCGGCCGTTGCTGACTTTAACCTGCATAAATTTGTTCAGCTTATAGGTGCTCCGGTGGGCTGGAGACTCTCTTAGGCCTGTATCCACCTTTAGCGCGTAAAAGCTGAACTAATTTATGCAGGATAAAGTCATCAACCGCCGAGCCGAGAAGTTTGTGACGAATCGAATTACTGTAAATTCTCTCATGTCTAATCTTATCCTCTCTCCTCCAAAAACAGTGCCACACCTGTCCACAGGTTGTGTGTGGTATTGCAGTTCTACCTCATTCACTTCAATCGAGCTGAGCTGCAATACCACCCACAACATTTGGACAGGTTTGGCGCCACGTATTTGTAATCCCAGAGAACCCCTATAATCCAGGTCAGTTGTCACTTTTACTAAACTATACTCGTAGTTGTCACCCAAGAAGTTTTTATAGCTTTTATACCATACCACGTATCAACTAGTAATGTTACTATAGTAAAACCTATCAGCGGCATACCTAAAAAAAAAAAGATCCACGAACTATACAGCAGACTGCTAGAAACAAGTACTGGAAGGATTGAGATTTTTTTTATAGACGTAATTTACAAATCTGTTTAACTTTCTAGAGCAGGGGTGTCCAACTCAAATTCATCGGGGGCCGCATCAGCAGTTTGGTCACCCTCAAAGGTATCTGTAGGACCCCTCCCCCCCCCCCACATACCGTATATGCCGGCGTATAAGACGACTGGGTGTATAAGACGACCCCCAACTTTTACAGTTAAAATGTAGAGTTTGGGATATACTCACCACATAAGACTACCCCTCCTACCGCAATGTACAGTACCTTGTAGTTCCCCCCACATTAGGTAGGCAGTATAGTTCCCCCACATTAGTTGGCAGCATATTCCCCCACATTAGGTTGGCAGTATAGTTCCCCCCACATTAGGTTGGCAGTATAGTCCCCCCCCCACATTAGGTTGGCAGTATAGTCCCCCCCCACATTAGGTTGGCCGTATAGTCCCCCCCCACATTAGGTTGGCCGTATAGTTCCCCCCACCTTAGGTTGGCCGTATAGTTCCCCCCACCTTAGGTTGGCCGTATAGTTCCCCCCACCTTAGGTTGGCCGTATAGTTTCCCCCACCTTAGGTTGGCAGCATAGTTCCCCCCACATTAGGTTGGCAGCATAGTTCCCCCCACATTAGGTTGGCAGCATAGTTCCCCCACATTAGGTTTGCAGTATAGTTCCCCCCACATTAGTTGGCAGCACCCCCCCCCCCCCCTCCCTCCCCACAGACATACAGCCTACAGCCATATACAGTGTATGGCTGGAGGCTGTATGTCTGTGTGCTGCCCCCACTGTGATCCGGTCACCGCTCCTCCGGCCCGGGGTCACATCTACTGCTATGGCCTATGGACCATAACAGTAGGTGCCAGGACCGGTCGAGCGGTGACTGGAACGCTGAACGCGCTGCCGGTCACTTACCAGGCCCCGGCCGAAGAGCGTCCTTCTGCGATGATCCTGCCGTCCTCCTGTTCCTCCCACGTCTCTATGGTTGTATGCACGGGACATCACTGACATTCAACCATAGAGGCGGAGGACCGAAGGAGGATTGCCGCGCATGCGCTGAAGAGGCGGCTTTCTTTAAAAAAAAAAAAAAAAAGAAGAAATAAAGCGAGATTAAAGGTGAAGGCTGGCGGCGGGCCACATGACGAGGTCTGGCGGCCCGCGTGTTTGACACCCCTGTTCTAGAGCCAGTTGAGATTTATTTTATATTATATATATATATAAAATCTAAGTTTTTAAAGGGTACCTCTCATCAAATAAACTTTTGATATATTTTAGATTAATGAATGTTGAATAACTTTCCAATAGCATGTTAATGAAAAATATGCTTCTTTCTATTGTATTTTTCCCGGTCAGTCCTGTCAGCAAGCATTTCTGACTCATGCTGGAGTCCTAAACACTCAGAGCTGCCAGCCTGCAAGCAGGCTGGCAGCTCTGAGTGTTCTCCTTTGTGAACAAAGCAGACTGGCAGCTCGTAGTGTTTAGGACTCCAGCATGAGTCTGAAATGCTTGCTGCCAGGACTGGTAGGGAGACCCCTAGTGGTCAATTCTTTAAAGTGGAAAATTAAATAGAAAGAAGGATATTTTTTAATAACATGCAATTGTAAAGTTATTCTGCATACATTAATCTATAATATATCAAAAGTTTTTTTGATGAGAGGTACCCTTTAACCAGAAAACCCCTTTAATTCCTCCAATAGGGATCAGTCTATCCTGTTGGCATAAAATGTCTGGGAATGTGATCCTTAGATACAGCACCGTAAATAATACTCATCATCAATATAGTCACCGCCATCTTATTCCTACCCATCTCAATGACTCTGCCCACTGCACTATAAACTTTGGGCGTAGCACTCTATTACTAACCCCCCAATCACTGTAAATTCAACCCTGCTGGGGGGCGTTTTTCCAAGTTTCGCTATGTGAAGTTTATTGTTTTTGTATGAAGTTTGTATATTTTAGATTTTATATTTAGACAATGTGTTTTTATTTTATAAGTCAATGTTCTGCCTTCTAGAAAAGTTCTATTTTCCTCACAAATGGCACATTTGTAATTTTGTGGTGGGCGTCTACAACCAATCTAATCCTGTTTCTACTGTATTGTTAAATGCTTCTAAAACACTAAAAGAGACCTACACCTCAGTGTTGAGTTATAATGGGTTTATATCATGGTTTGTCATCCTTTTTATTTTCTTGCTACCCCTATAAGTCTAAAGGTATGTTCACACGGTGGAATGTCTGTGTTTAAATCCGCTGCAGCAGAGTCCCATTGATTTCAATGGGATTCAGTTGTCCTGTTTACACGGTGGAGTTTTCGCTGCGGAAATCCTGATTCCGGCGTATACAGAAACAAAATAGACATGTCGAGCCTTACTGCAGATTTAGTTCGGAAATGCATCTCCCTACTGTGCAACTGCAGCCGTCTCAATTCACACAGCGCCACGTTGAAGGTGCCTGCAGAGCCATATGGTGCCCACTGCAGGGGGCACAGTGCTGCACTTGGATTGAATCTCCTTCATTTTCACAATTTTGGGTGGGGGTGGTCCAAAGATCCGGCATCTTACCAGTGATAAAGTGATAGCATCACTTATCAATATGCTATTACTTTATGAAGTGCACTTTCCTTTTTTTTTTATTATTATTTTTTAATGTTTTTAATTTTGATCGGTGGAGGGATCTAGATTCTAATACATTCCCAATTGATCACTAGAATGGCTGAAGGCGTGCCCCCTTAAAGGAGATCTGTAGTGCAATATAACTTATCCCCTATCCGAATGATAGGGGATAAGTTATAGATTGCTGTGGCCCCCCGGGATCTCCTGGACGGGGCCGCAGCAGTATTCTGGAAAGGGGGCGTTCTGTCCCCGCATGACGAGGCGACCGACACGCCCCCTCCATGTAACCCATAGAGATACATGGAGGAGGCGTGTCTGCCGCGGCTTTCTGCTGGGGACGAAACATCACTTCCTGCAGACTGCTGGGGCCCCGTCCAGGAGATCGGACCCCCTGCGATCTATAACTTAAGTTATTTTGCGCTGGAATACTCCTTTTAAATGGGATAAATTACGTAATTCCCCATAAAGTGACATTCATAAGTAAACCATATACTGTACTACCCCCCCCCTCCCCCAACCACAAACACACAAAAAAAAAGGAGGTAAAATTATAGTGAAAAATCTAATATAAATTATATATATTTTTTCCATTTTTTCTTTTCCACTTATTGTCAAACATATACAGTAACAAAGAGGGTCTATGAAATAAAAAAAACTCCTGCCAGGCTGTGTCTGGTGGTATTCCAGCATAGTCCCAATCAAGTGAATAAAACTGAGCTGCAATACCAGACATGGACAAGAGGGGCGTTTTGAGTAGAGGGGAAAAAAAAAAAAAAAAAACACAACATCATCTGTAGCAGACTGACTGACACACAGGTTCCATACAGGATACCATAGTGGGGTTGCACTTGTCCAGGTATACAGGGTTCAGGTCCAGGTATACAGGGTTCAGGTCCAGGTATACAGGGTCCGTTTGGGTAAGTCCACTTGGTGCTACATTAGCAATACACAAATTCTGCTCTATACCACTGAACACAATAGAGGACTTGTCTTGTACCCAGGTGGGTGCAGACAGAAAGGGTACACAGGACTAGCCTGGGTATATTGAAAGAGACTGACATGGCAGTAAAATCTCTCCCTACAGGGGCAAAATTTTTGGCATATCACTAAACAGTAGTGCTGACATATACAGTGGTGTACTCAAAGTGGGCCAATAGATTTTAAAGGAGAACTCCGGCAAAAGTTAACTTCCCTCCTATCCTCAGGAGGGATAAGTAGCTGATCGTGTGTGTATGTGTGTGTGTGTGTGTGGGGGGGGGGGGGGGGTCTGACCACGATCTCTGGGACGTGACCCTGACTCTCAGTGAGGAGCATGTACCATCTACCGGTAGACTGCACGCCCTCCATTCATTTCTATTCTGTCTTTTCGGTGCTCCTATAGAAATGAATGGGTCCTCACTGCTCACAGCTCCAGTCCCGGTGATCATGGGGTAGGGGGCTCCCAGCTTTTGGACCCCAGTGATCAGCTACTTATAAGTTAATTTTTGCTGAAGTTCTCCTTTAAAAAGGGTACTCCGGTGGTAAACTTTTTTTTTTTTTTTTTAAATCAACTGGTGCAAAAAAGTTATACAGATTTGTAAATTACTTCTATTTAAAAATCTTAATCCTTCCAGTACTTAGCTGCTGTATGCTCCAGAGGAAGTTCTTTTCTCTCTGAATTTCTTTTCAGTCTGACCACAGTGCTCTCTGCTGACACCTCTGTCCATGTCAGGAACTGTCCGGACACTATGGGGATTTGCTCCTACTCTGGACAGTTCCTGACACGGAAAGAGGTGGCAGCAGAGAGCACTGTGGTCAGACAAAGAAAATAACTTCCTCTGTAGCACACAGCAGCTGATAAGTACTGGAAGGATTACGATTTTCAAATGGAAGTAATTTACAAATCTGTTTAACCTTCTGGCACCAGTTGATTTAAAAATAAATAAATAAATGTTTTCCCCCGGAGTACCTCTTTAATGGAAAACTGTCAGTAAACTCTCCCCGAACTAACCAGAGGTACTGGCTGGTAGTGCAGGGGACGCTGATCAATTTTCTGCCTACCATGCCCAGATCTGTCCCGCCGCTCACCCGTTATCTTCTTTTTTGTGTATATACAAATGAGTTGCTAACTGGCACCGGCAAGTTTTCTGGCAACTCTCACATCAGCGCCGCATCACCCTGCTTATGAACATTTCTCCCCTCCCCGCTCTGTACTGGACTCCACTGAGGAGGGAGGGGATGAATATTCATAAGCCGGGCAGTGTGGCAGATGAGCGGCGCTGACGTCCGTGTGCCAGAAGGAGCCGTGTAACCCCGCCCGTGCCAGTTAGCAGCTCATTTGCATATCCAGAAGAATGAAGATAATGGGCGAATGGCAGTGCAGGGCAGATCTGGGCATGGTAGGCAGAAAATTGATCAGCGTCCTCCGCACTACCAGACAGTACCTCTGCTTAGTGTGGGGGGGGGAGTTTACTGACAATTTTCCTTTAAAGGGTACCTTTAATAAAAATAAACTTTTGATAAATTATAGATTAATGTATGCAGAATAACTTTCCAATAGTATGTTATTAAAAAATATGCTTCTTTCTATGTAATTTTCCACTTTAAAAAAAATGACCATTAGAGGTCTCCCTACCAGTCCTGGCCGCAAGCCTTTTTTTTTTATTATAGATTTTAGACTCATGCTGGAGTCCTAAATCTCAGACTGCAGCCAGGACACAGACAAACTCAGCTGGCAGCTCTGAATCTTCTCCTCTCTGTTAACAACTACATGTGCAGAGAGAAGGTAGATCGGAGCTCAGATTGTAAAATGAATGAGGGTATGCAGTAAGGCAGAGTCAGGAGTATACCCTGCTGTCCGATTGACAGGCAGGGAGCAGTGCTGAGCTTGTCTGTGTCCCGGCTGCAGTCTGAGATTTAGGACTCCAGCATGAGTCTGAAATCTATAAAAAGGGCTTGCGGCCAGGACTGGTAGGGAGACCCCTAGTGGTCATTTTTTCAAAGTGGAAAATTAAATAGAAATAAGCATATTTTTTAATAACATGCAATTGTAAAGTTATTCTGCATACATTAATCTACAATGTATCAAAAGTTTTTTTGATGAACGGTACCCTTTAAGTCTACCAGTGACTATGCTCATCCCATTTCCTGAACATATACGGATCCTGGGTAGGATTCAAAATCAGCAAACCACAATCACTTGTAGATTACGTTTCGTCCATTATACTCAATACACCCGCCAAGAGTACGCCACGGTATACAGCAGCATACATTTTGATGATAATGCCAATATATACTACTGGTGACTATGGGTATGGTGCTCCACAAAGCAGCAGCCAGTAACGGTAGTAGTAGTAGTAGTAGTAGTGTGTACAAATTGTAGGTAACTAACTATACCTGTACAGTGGCTATACTGCAGTGTCCCCCCAACCTGTCGCAAAACTACAACTCCCAGCATGCCCAGACAGCCGAAGGCTGTCTGGGCATGCTGGGAGTTGTAGTTTTTGCCACAGCTGGAGAACACTGCTACCCTGGGGTAGACCGGTCACAGTGAATGGCGGACACAGGCTTGGAGCTCTCTATAAAATGACACAAGGTGCTCGGCTGTTGGTGATCTTCTCCACCGGTTCACCATTTATGGCTTTTCGGATGGCCTCCATAAGCTGAAGATAATAGGAGAAATACAATGTTATTCTATACAACCAACCAATTAAAGGGGTATTCCAGTAATATATATATATATATATATATATATATATATATATATATTTTTTTTTTTTTTCATAATCAACTGGCTCCAGAAAGTTAAACAGATTTGTAAATTACTTGTAATCCTTCCAGTACTTATCAGCTGCGTAAGTTCAGTTCTTTTCTGTCTGACCACAGTGCTCTCTGCTGACACCTCTGTCCATGTCAGGAACTGTCCAGAGCAGGAGAGGTTTGCTATGGGGATATGCTCCTACTCTGGACAGTTCCTGAGACAGAGGTGTCAGCAGAGAGCGCTGTTGTCATCAGACAGAAAAGAACAACTCAACTTCAGCAGCTGATAAGTACTGGAAGGATTAAGATTTTTTTATTGAATTTTGCAATTTGAAGTAATTTACGAATGCGTTTAACTTTCTGGAGCCAGTTAATATGAAAAAAATAGTTTTTCACTGTAATAACCCTTTAGAGTTCAGGATTCAATCACTACAATTTCCTGAAAATACTACAAAATACTAATACAAATACTTACGTCTTTTTCATAGGGGAATCCACCAAGTTCCAGCTTGGAGAAGACAAGTTTCCCATTTATTTCGATCTCAAATGCTCCTGAATGCAAAAAGATCTGGGATTAGTAGTGGTGCACAGCTGTCTAAAGTTGCCCAGATATTGTTTATTTGGTTAACAATTATCTCTTTCAACCTTCCCATACGCATGAACGATCAGCACGGCCA
This sequence comes from Hyla sarda, assembly GCF_029499605.1. Lineage (NCBI taxonomy): Eukaryota > Metazoa > Chordata > Amphibia > Anura > Hylidae > Hyla > Hyla sarda. Next base: position 26,001,600 of record NC_079200.1, read on the forward strand.
AATGTTTGTGCTTCCTCTATGGAGAGGGGTAAGCTACAGTCAGATGGCTCTGGCAATGGCTTATCCCTCCCTGAACAAAAGGATCGGGGCTGCAAAAATCCAGCATGCTCGACCCTTCCCTTCACCCACAAGGTCAGTTGATGGAGAGTTGGAAGGCCACCATACAACTCAATCAGCCGTATTAGGTTTATGGGACCCCCACGATCTCCTGAACAGGGTCCCGGCAGTCTGCTGGAAGGGGGTGTTCCAACCCCCCCCCCCCTCCCCGCATGGAGCTGCAGCCAACACGCCCCCTCCATGTATCCCATAGAGATACATGGAGGGGGCATGTCGGGCAGGGCTCCCTGCGGGGGTTGGAACAGCCACTTCCGACAGACTGCTGGGGCCCTGTTTAGGAGATCGCAGGAGGTTCCATCAGTTGAACCCCCCGGGATCTATAACTTATCCACTATCCTTTGGGTAGGGGATATGTTATGTTTCACTGCACTACTCCTTTAAGAAGTAAGGGCTTAAAAAGTACCTGTCACCAAATTCTAAACTAACTCAGACTATGTTCCTTAACTACTCCTAACACTCCTACCACTATTCATTTATTTTTAGAGCTTTAAAAAGCTGTGTATCTTACCTATCTTCTTGCTCACATGGTGCAATCTCCCAACAGGAGAAAGTGGGTGTTTCCCAGCAGGCATGACATCACTGAAGCCTGCTGGGGGACCACTTCTGCCCTCACATGTTTGCAGCGCTGTTATGAATAGAAGACCTCAGGCTCTGTGCAGCTGTCAATCAAGCTCAGTGCAGAGAACCACTTCCTGAGTTCGGACTCCTGCCAGGCCAGGAGGAGACCAAACTCACTGTATTAATTGTGACAGGGAACATAACAGAGCCACCTAGAGGCTGTTTTTTCTATTACATTTTAAATGTATTTATGTTGATAATTTTAAAAGCAAGTGAATGGGAAAGTGTCTGCTAATTCCACAAGGAACACTATTAAAAGTTTTATTTGGTGACAGGTACTCTAACAAATTAGTTTTGAATTTTGTTATTTTTCATTTAATTTTTGCAATTAAATGTTCTGGTTTAATAATATTCACACACACAAACTTTTCTTTCCCTTAAAAAAATATTTATAAATAGAGGAAGGGCATACCTTTATTCATATCATTTTTTATTATTTATTTATTTTTCCTTTATTTATAGTATACATGCTGATCGCATGTTTACTATACTGCGGTACAGCTCAGCAGTGTATTATGCCTGTTTGGCTTCCACTGACAGGCACAGCTGTCTTAGGCAAGAGCCCGATCGGCTTTCCTATCCAGGAGACCTGATGCCACCATCGTAACCCCCCGCGCGATCGCGTTGCAGAGGGTGGACAGAGGGAGCCCCCTCTTTCTGTCACTGCGCTAGATGCTGTGGTCACACTGACTGCAGCATCTAAAAGGGTTAACTGTCAGGTTCAGAGTTGCGCGTCATGTGTGACAGCCGACCTCGCCACGGATAACACCGGCAGCGCTCCTCTAACGCTAGTATCCTCCTGCCGCACCGGTCTTGTCAGTTTGCAATAAGTAACTTGAAACCCGACGCAACTCTGCGGAAAGGGACTGACAAAATCCTAGTTGCCAAGATGAAATCTGAATTCTCAGTTGCCATGGCAACCTGGCACCTGGGATTTGTCGAGTCCTGCCTTAAGGGCTTAGGCAGTCTTTTAAAAAAAATGTGACAATGTGGCTACAGCTTGGGGACCAATGTTATAAAGAAGAAATAAGTTCTTACCTGTGCCCCCAGGACAGGAGTCAATGATGACCTCAGGAAACTCGTCCCGCACCGCGGCAGCTAGCTCCTCATAGTGAGGCTTAAACCCACAGGGCTCACTATATGGGACAGGATCAGAGCATAACTGAGAATACAACGTCACAATTACATGTCCAGGATGATAAAAAACATGGCTGCTTTCATTCATGAACAGCGTCACACCGGTCCACAGGTTGTTGGCGGTACTACATCTCCACTCTATTCAATTCAATAGCTGCAATATCAGACACAACCTGTGGACAAGGTTGGAGCCGTTGCTATTAGAAAGCGGATATGTTCTTCTTACCCTTCCAGAAAACTTTCATTAGGGGCAATGTCTCTCCTACCAATCCCTGCAGCCCCGGACCATGTAGATGTAATACTCCCCCCCGTCATGTGACCAGAGCCTGTGCCTCGTCATCACCATTCTTAAAAGGGGTTAGCCAGGAAAAAACTTTTTTTTATATATCAACTGGCTCCAGAAAGTTAAACAGATTTGTAAATTATTTCTATTAAAAAATCTTAATCCTTCCAATACTTATGAGCTTCTGAAGTTGAGGTTGTTCTTTTCTGTCTAAGTGCTCTCTGATGACACCTGTCTCGGGAAACGCCCAGTTTAGAAGCAAATCCCCATAGCAAACCTCTTCTAAACTGGGCGGTTCCCGAGACAGGTGTCATCAGAGAGCACTTAGACAGAAAAGAACAACCTTAACTTCAGAAGCTCATAAGTATTGGAAGGATTAAGATTTTTTTAATAGAAGTAATTTACAAATCTGTTTAACTTTCTGGAGCCAGTTGATATATAAAAAAAAAGTTTTTTCCTGGAATACCCCTTTAAAGGGTACTGTCCTGGAAAACATTTTCATTTTAACCCCTTAAGGACCACGGGTTTTTCCACTTTCGTTTTTTCCTCCTCACCTTTTAAAAATCATAACCCTTTCAATTTTGCACATAAAATTCCATATGATTGCTTATTTTTTGCGCCACCAATTCTACTTTGTAGCGACATCAGTCATTTTACCCAAAAATCTAGTGCAAAATGGAAAAAGAGATAATTGTGTGACGAAATTGAAGAAAAAAACGCCATTTTGTAAATTTTGGGGGCTTCCGTTTCTACGCAGTGCACTTTTCGGTAAAAATGACACCTTATCTTTATTCTGTAGGTCCATATGATTAAAATGATCCCCTACTTATATAGGTTTGATTTTGTTGTACTTCTGAAAAAAATCATAACTTCATGCAGGAAAATGTATACGTTTAAAATTGTCATCTTCTGACCCCTATAACTTTTTTATTTTTACGTGTACGGGACAGTATGAGGGCTCATTTTTTGCGCCGTGATCTGAAGTTTTTAGCGTAAATTTTTTTTTGTATTGATCGGACGTTTTGATCGCTGTTTATTAATTTTTTCATGATCTAAAAAGTGACCAAAAATACATTACTTGGGACTTTGGAATTTTTTGCGCGTACGCCATTGACCGTGCGGTTTAATTAACGATATATTTTTATAGTTCGGACATTTACGCACGCGGCGATACCACATATGTTTATATTTATTTTATTTTTTTATGGGAAAAGGGGTGATTTGGACTTTTATTAGGGAAAGGGTTAACTCACATTTATTTTTTACACTTTTTTTTTTGCAGTGTTCTAGCTCCCATAGGGATCTATAACACTGCACACTGATCTTATATACTGATCACTGCAAAGCCATAGCTTTGCACTGATCAGTGTTATTGGCGGTCGACTGCTCAAGTCTGCCTCTCAGGCTTGGAGCAATCGCCGAGGGGACACGCCGGAGGCAGGTAAGAGGACCTCCGCTCGTGTCCTAGCTGATCGGGACACCGCATTTTCACTGCGGTGGTCCCCATCAGCCCCACTGAGCAGCCGGGAAGCTTTTACTTTAGTTTTAGACGCAGCGTTCAACTTTGAACGCAGTGTCTAAAGGGTTAATACCGCGCAGCATTATATCGCGGGAGCCGGCCAAGGACGTAAATATACGTCCTTGGTTGTTAAGGGGTTAATCAACTGGAGCCAGAAAGTTAAACAGATTTGTAAATTACTTCTATTAAAAAATCTTAATCCTTCCAGTACTTATCAGCTTTTGTTTGCCCCACAGGAAGTTCTTTTCTTTTTGAATTTCCTTTCTGTCTGACCACAGTGCTCTCTGCTGACACCTCTGTCCATAGCAGGAGAGGTTGGCTATGGGGATTTGCTCCTACTCTGGACAGTTCCTGACATGGACAGAGGTGGCAGCAGAGAGCACTGTGGTCAGACAGAAAGGAAATTCAAAAAGAAAAGAACTTCTTGTGGAGCATACAGCAGCTGATAAGTACAGGAAGGATCAAGATTTTTTAATAGAAGTAATTTACAAATCTGTTTAACATTCTGGCACCAGTTGATTAAAAAAAAAAAAAGGTTTCCAGGGGAGTGCTCCTTTAAGGACTGGTTCCCTTCAAGAACAGCGCCACTCTTGTCTAAATGCTTATTCTGGTATTGCAACATTTATACAGGGCAGTGTTTCCCAACTAGGGTGCCCCCAGCTGTTGCAATACTACAACTCCCAACATGCCCGGACAGCCTCCGGCTGTCCGGGCATGCTTGAAGTTGTAGTTTTGCAACAGCTGGAGGCACCTTGATGGGGAAACGCTGATAAAGCAGGACATGGCTGCAATACCAGACACAACCTATGGACTGGTGGGGCGCTGTTTCTGAATACAAGGCAGCCTCTTTTAATACAAAACTAATCTGAACAACTGCATTTATCTTATAACTGTCAAACCCTGCACGGAGCAAAGAAAGAAAACAGCTGCTGGGGAACTACAAGTCCCAGAATGCCAAGGGGAACCAATGCCTGTTCCCCCAGTTTCTAATATAACAGTCAGATAAAGATACAAAGCAGCAAGTCCTCACCAGTACTGCACCACAATGGTCACAGACATCGCTTCCGTGTAGGTACCCGGCACCTTTACTGCAAGAAACCGGTTCCGAACACCCTCACTGCAGATCACTTCCGGCGACTTTAACACGCACTTCCGCCCTCACTGCTACTTTAGAAAACATCAGGGCGCGACTCCCTCTGCTGGCCTGGCCATGTATCGCAGGTAATTGACACTAAACATACAGAGATGTTCCTGCAATACTGGATAGAAGATTGTAGTAATGGATGTTGTTGTTGTCGGCAGAGCGGGAGCTCCGACACTAATAATGCCTCCTCTGTGCCCCCACATCGATAATGTCCCCACTGTGGCCCCACATCGATAATGTCCCCTCTGTTCCCCCACATCGATAATGCCCCCTCTGTGCCCCCACATCGATAATGCCCCCTCTGTGCCCCCTAATCGATAATGCCCCCTCTGTTCCCCCACATAGATAATGCCCCCTCTGTGCCCCCACATCGATAATGCCCCTCTGTGCCCCCACATCGATAGTGCCCCCACATCGATAATGCCCCCTCTGTGCCCCCACATCGATAATGCCCCCTCTGTGCCCCCACATCGATAATGCCTCCTCTGTGCCCCCACATCGATAATGCCCCCTCTGTGCCCCCACATCGATAATGCCCCCTCTGTGCCCCACAACGATAATGCCCCTCTGTGCCCCACAACGATAATGCCCCCACATCGATAATGCCCCCTCTGTGCCCCCACATCGATAATGCCCCCTCTGTGCCTCGACATCCATAATTCCCCCTCTGTGCCCCCACATCGATAATGCCCCTCTGTGCCCCCACATCGATAATGCCCCCTCTGTTCCCCCACATAGATAATGCCCCCTCTGTGCCCCCACATCGATAATGCCCCCTCTGTGCCCCCACATCGATAATGCCCCCTCTGTGCCCCCTAATTGATAATGCCCCCTCTGTTCCCCCACATAGATAATGCCCCCTCTGTGCCCCCACATCGATAATGCCCCCTCTGTGCCCCCACATCGATAATGCCCCCTCTGTGCCCCCACATCGATAATGCCTCCTCTGTGCCCCCACATCGATAATGCCCCCTCTGTGCCCCACAACGATAATGCCCCTCTGTGCCCCACAACGATAATGCCCCCACATCGATAATGCCCCCTCTGTGCCCCCACATCGATAATGCCCCCTCTGTGCCTCGACATCCATAATTCCCCCTCTGTGCCCCCACATCGATAATGCCCCCTCTGTGCCCCCACATCTATAATGCCCCCTCTGTGCCCCAACATCGATAATGCCTTCTCTGTGCCCCCACATTGATAATGCCCCTCTGTGCCCCCACATCGATAATGCCCCCTCTGTGCCCCCACATCGATAATGCCCCCTCTGTGCCCCCACATTGATAATGCCCCCTCTGTGCCCCCTAATCGATAATGCCCCCTCTGTTCCCCCACATAGATAATGCCCCCTCTGTGCCCCCACATCGATAATGCCCCTCTGTGCCCCGACATCCATAATTCCCCCTCTGTGCCCCCACATCGATAATGCCCCCTCTGTGCCCCCACATCCATAATGCCCCCTCTGTGCCCCCACATCCATAATGCCTTCTCTGTGCCCCCACATTGATAATGCCCCCTCGGTGCCCCGACATCCATAATTCCCCCTCTGTGCCCCCACATGGATAATGCCCCCTCTGTGCCACCACATGGATAATGCCCCCCAAATCGATAATGCCCCCACATCAATAATGCCCCTATGTGCCCCGACATCGCTAATGCCTCCTCTGTGTTTCCACACATCAGTAATGCCCCATCTGTGCTTCCACACATCAATAATGCCCCCTGTGCCCCGGCATCAATAATGCCCACTCTGTGTCCCCACATCAATAATGCCTCCTCTGTGCCCCGACATTGATAATGCCCCCACATCGATAATGCCCCCTCTGTGCCCCCACATCGATAATACCCCCACATTGATAATGCCCCCTCTGTGCCCGACATCTATAATTCCTCCTCTGTGCCCCCACATCGATAATGCCCACACATCGATAATGCCTCCTCTGTGGCCCCATATCAATAATGCCCCCTCTTTACCCCCACATCGATAATGCCCCCTCTGTGCCCCCACATCGATAATGCCCCCTCTGTGGCCCCACATCAATAATGCCCCCTCTTTACCCCCACATCGATAATGCCTCCTCTGTGCCCCGACATAGATAATGCCCCCTCTGCCAAAATAGGCAGCCACCTAGAGCGCCCTCTTGAGCGCCACTCTGCCTGCCACAAGAAAGTTAATAGCAAGCCAGCATCCAAAGCACCTGTCTAGCCAGCACCACAGTCGCACCCCCCAACCAAATTCCCCCCCCCCCAGTACCATAATAATCTGTATTCTTCACCCTGCTGGAGGAGCGCAGTGCCACCTCCGAGGCAGGCAGGCCGGGTCCTTCCAGCATCCTGACATCGCATGCGCCTCCATACATCCGCCCCAACTCCCTCACCTCTCTTGAGCGATCACGTCTGTCGGCCTCGGAGGAGAACTGCTACTCAGATACAGACAGGCGTGATCGCTGATGTCTTCTGCCTCATGACATCACAACTCAGTCTCCGCCACCACTCGGGCTATAGAGGACATTGATGGCTCTACTGACAGCCGATGGGAGCTTGTGTGCGGACTCTTACAGCATGTGTAAGTGCACAATTATGTATGTTTGTTACAGTGTGTCACCCCAGTAGTAAGTAGATTACATGATGAGGAGGTTTGTTACAGTGTGTCACTCCTGTAGAAAGGAGATTACATGATGAGGAGGTTTGTTACAGTGTGTCACCCTAATAGTAAGGAGATTACATGAGGAGGAGGTTTGTTACAGTGTGTCACCCCAGTAGTAAGGAGATTACATGAGGAGGAGGGCTCTGTACACTGAGGAAAAGCAGAGCTCTGTACACTGAGGACAAGCAGGGCTCTGTACACTGAGGACAAGAAGGGCTCTGTACACTGAGGACAAGCAGGACTCTGTACAGTGAGGACTAGCAGGGCTCTGTACACTGAGGACAAGCAGGACTCTGTACAGTGAGGACAAGCAGGGCTCTGTACACTGAGGACAAGCAGGGCTCTGTACACTGAGAACAAGCAGGGCTCTGTACACTGTAGACAAGCAGGGCTCTGTACACTGTAGACAAGCAGGGCTCTGTACACTGTAGACAAGCAGGGCTCTGTACACTGAGGACAAGCAGGGATCTGTACCTGAGGACAAGCAGGGCTCTGTACACTGAGGACAAGCAGGGATCTGTACATGAGGACAAGCAGGGCTCCGTGCACTGAGGACAAGCAGGGCTCTGTACACTAAGGACAAGCAGGGATCTGTACATGAGGACAAGCAGGGCTCCGTGCACTGAGGACAAGCAGGGCTCTTTACACTGAGGACACGCAGGGCTCTGTACACTAAGGACAAGCAGGGCTCTGTACACTGAGGACAAGCAGGGCTCTGTACATGAGGACAAGCAGGGATCTGTACATGAGGACAAGCAGGGCTCAGTGCACTGAGGACAAGCGGGGCTCTGTACAGTGAGGGCAAGCAGGGCTCTGTACACTGAGGACGAGCAGGGCTCTTTACACTGAGGACAAGCAGGGCTCTGTACGCTGAGGACAAGCAGGGCTCTGTACACTGAGGACAAGCAGTGCTCTCTACACTGAGGACAAGCAGGGCTCTGTACACTGAGGACAAGCAGGGCTCTGAGCAGTGAGGACAAGCTGGGCTCTGATCAGTAAGGACAAGCAGGGCTCTGTCCACTGAGGACAAGCCGGGCTCTGTCCATTGAGCAGGGCTCTGTACACCGAGGACAAGCAGGGCTCTGTACACCAAGGACAAGCAGGGCTCTGTACACCAAGGACAAGCAGGGCTTTGTACACCGAGGACAAGCAGGGCTCTGTACACCGAGGACAAGCAGGGCTTTGTACACCGAGGGCAAGCAGGGCTCTGTACACTGAGGACAACCAGGGCTCTCTGCACCGAGGACAAGCAGGGCTCTCTACAATGAGGACAAGCAGGGCTCTGTACACTGAGGACAAGCAGGGCTCTGTTCACTGAGGACAAGCAGGGCTCTGTTCACTGAGGACAAGCAGGGCTCTGTACACTGAGGACAAGCAGGGCTCTGTGCACTGAGGAAAGCAGGGCTCTGTACACCGAGGACATGCAGGGCTCCGTACAGTGAGGACAAGCAGGGCTCTCTGCACCAAGGACAAGCAGGGCTCTCTACAATGAGGACAAGCAGGGCTCTGTGCAGTGAGGACAAGCAGGGCTCTGTACACTGAGGACAAGCAGGGCTCTGTGCAGTGAGGACAAGCAGGGCTCTGTGCAGTGAGGACAAGCAGGGCTCTGTACACTGAGGACAATCAGGGCTCTGTGCACCGAGGACAAGCAGGGCTCTGTACACCGAGGACAAGCAGGGCTCTGTACACCGAGAACAAGCAGGGCTCTGTGCACTGAGGACAAGCAGGGATCTGTACATGAGGACAAGCAGGGCTCCGTGCACTGAGGACAAGCAGGGCTCTGTACACTAAGGACAAGCAGGGATCTGTACATGAGGACAAGCAGGGCTCCGTGCACTGAGGACAAGCAGGGCTCTTTACACTGAGGACAAGCAGGGCTCTGTACACTAAGGACAAGCAGGGCTCTGTACACTGAGGACAAGCAGGGCTCTGTACACTGAGGACAAGCAGGGCTCTGTACATGAGGACAAGCAGGGATCTGTACATGAGGACAAGCAGGGCTCAGTGCACTGAGGACAAGCGGGGCTCTGTACAGTGAGGGCAAGCGGGGCTCTGTACACTGAGGACGAGCAGGGCTCTGTACCCTGAGGACAAGCAGGGCTCTGTACCCTGAGGACAAGCAGGGCTCTGTACACTGAGGACAAGCAGTGCTCTCTACACTGAGGACAAACAGGGCTCTGTCCACTGAGGACAAGCAGGGCTCTGTCCATTGAGGACAAGCAGGGCTCTGTACACCGAGGACAAGCAGGGCTCTGTACACCAAGGACAAGCAGGGCTCTGTACACCGAGGACAAGCAGGGCTTTGTACACCGAGGACAAGCAGGGCTCTGTACACCGAGGACAAGCAGGGCTTTGTACACCGAGGGCAAGCAGGGCTCTGTACACTGAGGACAACCAGGGCTCTCTGCACCGAGGACAAGCAGGGCTCTCTACAATGAGGACAAGCAGGGCTCTGTACACTGAGGACAAGCAGGGCTCTGTTCACTGAGGAAAGCAGGGCTCTGTACACTGAGGTCAAGCATGGGTCTGTACATTGAGGACAAGCAGGGCTCTGTGCACTGAGGAAAGCAGGGCTCTGTACACCGAGGACATGCAGGTCTCTGTATACTGAGGACAAGCAGGGCTCCGTACAGTGAGGACAAGCAGGGCTCTCTGCACCAAGGACAAGCAGGGCTCTCTACAATGAGGACAAGCAGGGCTCTGTGCAGTGAGGACAAGCAGGGCTCTGTACACTGAGGACAAGCAGGGCTCTGTACACTGAGGACAAGCAGGGCTCTGTACATGAGGACAAGCAGGGATCTGTACATGAGGACAAGCAGGGCTCAGTGCACTGAGGACAAGCGGGGCTCTGTACAGTGAGGGCAAGCAGGGCTCTGTACACTGAGGACGAGCAGGGCTCTTTACGCTGAGGACAAGCAGGGCTCTGTACGCTGAGGACAAGCAGGGCTCTGTACACTGAGGACAAGCAGTGCTCTCTACACTGAGGACAAGCAGGGCTCTGTACACTGAGGACAAGCAGGGCTCTGAGCAGTGAGGACAAGCTGGGCTCTGATCAGTAAGGACAAGCAGGGCTCTGTCCACTGAGGACAAGCAGGGCTCTGTCCATTGAGGACAAGCAGGGCTCTGTACACCGAGGACAAGCAGGGCTCTGTACACCAAGGACAAGCAGGGCTCTGTACACCAAGGACAAGCAGGGCTTTGTACACCGAGGACAAGCAGGGCTCTGTACACCGAGGACAAGCAGGGCTTTGTACACCGAGGGCAAGCAGGGCTCTGTACACTGAGGACAACCAGGGCTCTCTGCACCGAGGACAAGCAGGGCTCTCTACAATGAGGACAAGCAGGGCTCTGTACACTGAGGACAAGCAGGGCTCTGTTCACTGAGGACAAGCAGGGCTCTGTACACTGAGGTCAAGCATGGGTCTGTACATTGAGGACAAGCAGGGCTCTGTGCACTGAGGAAAGCAGGACTCTGTACACCGAGGACATGCAGGGCTCCGTACAGTGAGGACAAGCAGGGCTCTCTGCACCAAGGACAAGCAGGGCTCTCTACAATGAGGACAAGCAGGGCTCTGTGCAGTGAGGACAAGCAGGGCTCTGTACACTGAGGACAAGCAGGGCTCTGTGCAGTGAGGACAAGCAGGGCTCTGTGCAGTGAGGACAAGCAGGGCTCTGTACACTGAGGACAATCAGGGCTCTGTGCACCGAGGACAAGCAGGGCTCTGTACACCGAGGACAAGCAGGGCTCTGTACACCGAGAACAAGCAGGGCTCTGTGCACTGAGGACAAGCAGGGATCTGTACATGAGGACAAGCAGGGCTCCGTGCACTGAGGACAAGCAGGGCTCTGTACACTAAGGACAAGCAGGGATCTGTACATGAGGACAAGCAGGGCTCCGTGCACTGAGGACAAGCAGGGCTCTTTACACTGAGGACAAGCAGGGCTCTGTACACTAAGGACAAGCAGGGCTCTGTACACTGAGGACAAGCAGGGCTCTGTACACTGAGGACAAGCAGGGCTCTGTACATGAGGACAAGCAGGGATCTGTACATGAGGACAAGCAGGGCTCAGTGCACTGAGGACAAGCGGGGCTCTGTACAGTGAGGGCAAGCGGGGCTCTGTACACTGAGGACGAGCAGGGCTCTTTACACTGAGGACAAGCAGGGCTCTGTACCCTGAGGACAAGCAGGGCTCTGTACACTGAGGACAAGCAGGGCTCTCTACACTGAGGACAAACAGGGCTCTGTCCACTGAGGACAAGCAGGGCTCTGTCCATTGAGGACAAGCAGGGCTCTGTACACCGAGGACAAGCAGGGCTCTGTACACCAAGGACAAGCAGGGCTCTGTACACCGAGGACAAGCAGGGCTTTGTACACCGAGGACAAGCAGGGCTCTGTACACCGAGGACAAGCAGGGCTTTGTACACCGAGGGCAAGCAGGGCTCTGTACACTGAGGACAACCAGGGCTCTCTGCACCGAGGACAAGCAGGGCTCTCTACAATGAGGACAAGCAGGGCTCTGTACACTGAGGACAAGCAGGGCTCTGTTCACTGAGGACAAGCAGGGCTCTGTACACTGAGGTCAAGCATGGGTCTGTACATTGAGGACAAGCAGGGCTCTGTGCACTGAGGAAAGCAGGGCTCTGTACACCGAGGACATGCAGGTCTCTGTATACTGAGGACAAGCAGGGCTCCGTACAGTGAGGACAAGCAGGGCTCTCTGCACCAAGGACAAGCAGGGCTCTCTACAATGAGGACAAGCAGGGCTCTGTGCAGTGAGGACAAGCAGGGCTCTGTACACTGAGGACAAGCAGGGCTCTGTGCACTGAGGACAAGCAGGGCTCTGTACACTGAGGACAAGCAGGGCTCTGTTCACTGAGGACAAGCAGGGCTCTGTACACTGAGGACAAGCAGTGCTCTCTACACTGAGGACAAGCAGGGCTCTGTACACTGAGGACAAGCAGGGCTCTGAGCAGTGAGGACAAGCTGGGCTCTGATCAGTAAGGACAAGCAGGGCTCTGTCCACTGAGGACAAGCAGGGCTCTGTCCATTGAGGACAAGCAGGGCTCTGTACACCGAGGACAAGCAGGGCTCTGTACACCAAGGACAAGCAGGGCTCTGTACACCAAGGACAAGCAGGGCTTTGTACACCGAGGACAAGCAGGGCTCTGTACACCGAGGACAAGCAGGGCTTTGTACACCGAGGGCAAGCAGGGCTCTGTACACTGAGGAAAACCAGGGCTCTCTGCACCGAGGACAAGCAGGGCTCTCTACAATGAGGACAAGCAGGGCTCTGTACACTGAGGACAAGCAGGGCTCTGTTCACTGAGGACAAGCAGGGCTCTGTACACTGAGGTCAAGCATGGGTCTGTACATTGAGGACAAGCAGGGCTCTGTGCACTGAGGAAAGCAGGGCTCTGTACACCGAGGACATGCAGGGCTCCGTACAGTGAGGACAAGCAGGACTCTCTGCACCAAGGACAAGCAGGGCTCTCTACAATGAGGACAAGCAGGGCTCTGTGCAGTGAGGACAAGCAGGGCTCTGTACACTGAGGACAAGCAGGGCTCTGTGCAGTGAGGACAAGCAGGGCTCTGTGCAGTGAGGACAAGCAGGGCTCTGTACACTGAGGACAATCAGGGCTCTGTGCACCGAGGACAAGCAGGGCTCTGTACACCGAGGACAAGCAGGGCTCTGTACACCGAGAACAAGCAGGGCTCTGTGCACTGAGGACAAGCAGGGATCTGTACATGAGGACAAGCAGGGCTCCGTGCACTGAGGACAAGCAGGGCTCTGTACACTAAGGACAAGCAGGGATCTGTACATGAGGACAAGCAGGGCTCCGTGCACTGAGGACAAGCAGGGCTCTTTACACTGAGGACAAGCAGGGCTCTGTACACTAAGGACAAGCAGGGCTCTGTACACTGAGGACAAGCAGGGCTCTGTACACTGAGGACAAGCAGGGCTCTGTACACTGAGGACAAGCAGGGATCTGTACATGAGGACAAGCAGGGCTCAGTGCACTGAGGACAAGCGGGGCTCTGTACAGTGAGGGCAAGCGGGGCTCTGTACACTGAGGACGAGCAGGGCTCTTTACACTGAGGACAAGCAGGGCTCTGTACCCTGAGGACAAGCAGGGCTCTGTACACTGAGGACAAGCAGTGCTCTCTACACTGAGGACAAACAGGGCTCTGTCCACTGAGGACAAGCAGGGCTCTGTCCATTGAGGACAAGCAGGGCTCTGTACACCGAGGACAAGCAGGGCTCTGTACACCAAGGACAAGTAGGGCTCTGTACACCGAGGACAAGCAGGGCTTTGTACACCGAGGACAAGCAGGGCTCTGTACACCGAGGACAAGCAGGGCTTTGTACACCGAGGGCAAGCAGGGCTCTGTACACTGAGGACAACCAGGGCTCTCTGCACCGAGGACAAGCAGGGCTCTCTACAATGAGGACAAGCAGGGCTCTGTACACTGAGGACAAGCAGGGCTCTGTTCACTGAGGACAAGCAGGGCTCTGTACACTGAGGTCAAGCATGGGTCTGTACATTGAGGACAAGCAGGGCTCTGTGCACTGAGGAAAGCAGGGCTCTGTACACCGAGGACATGCAGGTCTCTGTATACTGAGGATAAGCAGGGCTCCGTACAGTGAGGACAAGCAGGGCTCTCTGCACCAAGGACAAGCAGGGCTCTCTACAATGAGGACAAGCAGGGCTCTGTGCAGTGAGGACAAGCAGGGCTCTGTACACTGAGGACAAGCAGGGCTCTGTGCACTGAGGACAAGCAGGGCTCTGTACACTGAGGACAAGCAGGGCTCTGTTCACTGAGGACAAGCAGGGCTCTGTACACTGAGGACAAGCAGGGCTCTGTACACTGAGGTCAAGCATGGGTCTGTACATTGAGGACAAGCAGGGCTCTGTGCACTGAGGAAAGCAGGGCTCTGTACACCGAGGACATGCAGGTCTCTGTATACTGAGGACAAGCAGGGCTCCGTACAGTGAGGACAAGCAGGGCTCTCTGCACCAAGGACAAGCAGGGCTCTCTACAATGAGGACAAGCAGGGCTCTGTGCAGTGAGGACAAGCAGGGCTCTGTACACTGAGGACAAGCAGGGCTCTGTACCCTGAGGACAAGCAGGGCTCTGTACACTGAGGACAAGCAGTGCTCTCTACACTGAGGACAAACAGGGCTCTGTCCACTGAGGACAAGCAGGGCTCTGTCCATTGAGGACAAGCAGGGCTCTGTACACCGAGGACAAGCAGGGCTCTGTACACCAAGGACAAGCAGGGCTCTGTACACCGAGGACAAGCAGGGCTTTGTACACCGAGGACAAGCAGGGCTCTGTACACCGAGGACAAGCAGGGCTTTGTACACCGAGGGCAAGCAGGGCTCTGTACACTGAGGACAACCAGGGCTCTCTGCACCGAGGACAAGCAGGGCTCTCTACAATGAGGACAAGCAGGGCTCTGTTCACTGAGGACAAGCAGGGCTCTGTTCACTGAGGACAAGCAAGGCTCTGTACACTGAGGTCAAGCATGGGTCTGTACATTGAGGACAAGCAGGGCTCTGTGCACTGAGGAAAGCAGGGCTCTGTACACCGAGGACATGCAGGTCTCTGTATACTGAGGACAAGCAGGGCTCCGTACAGTGAGGACAAGCAGGGCTCTCTGCACCAAGGACAAGCAGGGCTCTCTACAATGAGGACAAGCAGGGCTCTGTGCAGTGAGGGCAAGCAGGGCTCTGTACACTGAGGACAAGCAGGGCTCTGTGCACTGAGGACAAGCAGGGCTCTGTACACTGAGGACAAGCAGGGCTCTGTTCACTGAGGACAAGCAGGGCTCTGTACACTGAGGACAAGCAGGGCTCTGTACACTAAGGACAAGCAGGGCTCTATACACTGAGGTCAAGCAGGGATCTGTGCACGGAGGGCAAGCAGGGCTCTGTAAACTGAGGATAAGCAGGGCTCTGTACATGAGGACATGCAGGGCTCTGTACACTGAGGTCAAGCAGGGCTCTGTACACTGAGGTCAAGCATGGGTCTGTACATTGAGGACAAGCAGGGCTCTGTGCACTGAGGAAAGCAGGGCTCTGTACACCGAGGACATGCAGGTCTCTGTATACTGAGAACAAGCAGGGCTCCGTACAGTGAGGACAAGCAGGGCTCTCTGCACCAAGGACAAGCAGGGCTCTCTACAATGAGGACATGCAGGGCTCTGTGCAGTGAGGACAAGCAGGGCTCTGTACACTGAGGACAAGCAGGGCTCTGTGCACTGAGGACAAGCAGGGCTCTGTACACTGAGGACAAGCAGGGCTCTGTTCACTGAGGACAAGCAGGGCTCTGTACACTGAGGACAAGCAGGGCTCTGTACACTGAGGACAAGCAGGGCTCTATACACTGAGGTCAAGCAGGGATCTGTGCACGGAGGGCAAGCAGGGCTCTGTAAACTGAGGATAAGCAGGGCTCTGTACATGAGGACATGCAGGGCTCTGTACACTGAGGTCAAGCAGGGCTCTGTACACTGAGGACAAGCAGGGCTCTGTACACTGAGGACAAGCAGGGCTCTGTACACTGAGGACAAGCAGGGCTCTGTACACTGAGGACAAGCAGGGCTCTGTACACTGAGGACAAGCAGGGCTCTGTACACTAAGGACAAGCAGGGCTCTGTACACTGAGGACAAGCAGGGCTCTGTACACTGAGGACAAGCAGGGCTCTGTACACTGAGGACAAGAAGGGCTCTACACTGAGGACAAGCAGGGCTCTGTACACTGAGGACAAGCAGGGGTCTGTACACTGAGGACAAACAGGGCTCTGTACACTGAGGACAAGCAGGGCTCTGTACACTGAGGTCAAGCAGGGCTCTGTACACTGAGGACAACCAGAGCTCTCTGCACCGAGGACAAGCAGGGCTCTCTACAATGAGGACAAGCAGGGCTGTGCCTCTGTACACCGAGGACAAGCAGGGCTCTGTACACTGAGGACAAGCAGGGCTCTGTACACTGAGGACAAGCAGGGCTCTGTACACCGAGGACAAGCAGGGCTCTGTGCAGTGAGGACAAGTAGGGCTCTGTACACTGAGGACAAGCAGGGCTCTGTACACTGAGGACAAGCAGGGCTCTGTGCAGTGAGGACAAGCAGGGCTCTGTACACTGAGGACAAGCAGGGCACTGTGCAGTGAGGACAAGCAGGGCTCTGTACACTGAGGTCAAGCAAGGCTCTGTACACTGAGGACAAGCAGGGCTCTGTACACTGTGGACAAGCAGGGCTCTGTGCACTGAGAACAAGCAGGGCTTTCTACAATGAGGACAAGCAGGGCTCTGTGCACTGAGGACAAGCAGGGCTTTGTACATTGAGGACAAGCAGGGCTCTGTACACTGAGGACAAGCAGGGCTCTGTACACTGAGGTCAAGCAGGGATCTGTGCACTGAGGGCAAGCAGGGCTCTGTGCACTGAGGACAAGCAGGGCTCTGTACACTGAGAACAAGCAGGGCTCTGTACACTGAGGTCAAGCAGGGCTCTGTACACTGAGGACAAGCAGGGCTCTGTACACTGAGGACAAGCAGGGCTCTGTACACTGAGGACAAGCAGGGCTCTGTACACTGAGGAAAAGCAGGGCTCTGTACACTGAGGAAAAGCAGGACTCTTTGCATCGAGGACAAGCAGGGTTCTGTGCAATAAGGCTCTATGACATGTCCCCAGCTCACACAGCAGGATGATTGAAAAACCATGAGCCTACACAGAGCCCTGCTTGTCCTGCCCTCACTTCCTGTACTTGGTCTCCTCACAGAGACACACAGGAAATAGCTGCAGGGACAGCATTTTTTATTACCCAAAAGTATACAAAGTTTTTAATCAATGTATATTACAAATATACATATAATAGCATTATCTATATTGTATGAAAAGTTTTTGTTAATGACAGGTACACTTTAAGTTCCCAGTCATGTCCTGAGGCTTCTTAATGGAGTAGAAACATTGGCTTGTAGGTAAAGCTACCTCTAGAAGGTGGTGCCAGAGAGCTGCAATCACACTAGGTAGATTCGGAGTGTTTTTAAGTGCTCTTCAAGTCCTGATGGTGACTTCTTTGTTATTGAAGACGTCTGACATCTCAACAGGTTCATTTATTATGGTCCAAAATAAAGGTTCTTAACCAACCATCTTAAAAACGCTTTTATTCTTTGGTGAAAAAAGGTTGTTCCCAAGCCCCTAAAATGCTGGTGACTGGACTGCCCCCTCGCTCCCTATTCCATCCCTATCCCTGGTTGATTGACAGTCAGTAAGAAGCCCAGTCCTGTTTTAAAATCACATTCCTTACACAGGTGCGAGATTTGGAAACAGGGCTCGGCTCCTTATTCTAAGGGCTTGCCATCCATCTGCACTGACCTATCTAACAAGATACGTCATCAAAAAGAACATATATGTTATGTAATCTATGTTTGAAAATGAGTTGTGAACTGAGCCTAAGGCATCATGCACACAGCAGTGCTGGGAATAGTATGTTTTATACAGTGATCTTTATATAATACAGTTACATTTGAATGAAGTCTCTACCGTAGACACCACGTTTTTGCAATACAGTTCCCGTATCAGGTTTATGATGAAAAACGGATTCCTCAAAACCTGACTAAACTGTATCAAAACGTGTGTACAAATTTTAACCTGTATACGGTTTGAAAAATGACATCCGTTTTTTACGAAAAATACTGTATACGGTTTTTAACTTTTCATTCCATTATAAATAAAGTTTCACTTGTTTGATTGAAATTCTAAGAAAAAAACTTATAGCGTGCACTGCACATGTGCAAAGTCAAAAACCGTATGGTGTAAACCCATATGTACGGTTCTGTACGGTTCCCATTGACTCCCAAATAAAAAAAAAAAACATATACGTTTCAATACTGTTTTTCACCTGGCTCAAAAACCGTGGTAGGCTGTGGTTTTGGGTACGGGAAAAAAAACGAACAAAACCGTACAAGACGCATAACGGATGCAACCGGATACATCTTTTGGCAATGGAGAGTCAATGCATACGGTTTTAAAAAAAGGTTCCGAACGGTTTTCAAATTAAAAACGTATACGGAACTGTATTGCAAAAACATCTACATATACTAAAGGGGTTCTCCACCATAAGGGGATTTTAGTACGTACCTGGCAGACAGTAATGGACATGCTTAGGAAGGATCTGCGCTTGTTTTGGGGCTAAATGGCTATGTTGTGAGATTACCATAACACTGTGGCTAGCTTTTTGTGAACTGGTATTTCCTGTTTGACTTTTTCTTTTTTGCCTACAAATCCCATAATTCCATTTTCCTCCCTCCCACACATCAGCCACCCCACCCATTGAAACATAGATGAGCTGCATCCATTCAAAAGACCTGTGGTTTTCAATCAGGGTGCCTACAGCTGTTGCATTAGTTGCAGATTGATCTCTCTCCCACCAAGTGATCCCTCCACCCATTGAAGCAGACAGGCTTCCTGTCATCAGGTGACTAGTGATGTCAGGTCTCGGCCACATTGCAACCTGGGAAAAATCTGAGACAACAGTCATTTTGTATGCTGTTAAAAATAAATATTGGGGTGGAAATCACATAAGAATTGTGAGAAAACCGTCACATACAGGTACAGACACTATATTATGAACTACACTAACTTTACAGCCCCTGTAGCATAGTCAAATAAAAAAAATTCCTGGAATACCCCTCTAAGAGTTACCGTGCTGGTTACCTGCAGTCCCCACTAGATGAAACTTAATGCATACTGTCATTTCATTAAACTGAAAGAGGGTGTCCCCGGAGACAGATAGGATAGCTGAGAAGGGTCTAAATGCTGGGACCCCCATTGATCATGAGGGTCCAGGGTTCCCTGTGTGAATATAGCAGTGGTTAACCTGCTGTCTGCTGCTCCTCTATCACTGACGGAGCTAGCCAAGTGTTTTACTTAAAGGGGTACTCCGCTGCTCAGTGTTTGGAACAAACTGTTCCAAATGCTGGAGCCGGCGTTGGGAGCTCGTGACGTCATAGCCCCGCCCCCTCATGACGTCACGCCCTGCCCCCTCAATGCAAGTCTATGGGAGGGGCGTGACAGCTGTCACGCCCCTCCCATAGACTTGCATTGAGGGGGCGGGGCGTGACATCATGAGGGGGCGGGGCTATGATGTGACAAGCTGCTGGCTCCAGCGTTCGGAACAGTTTGTTCCAAACGCTGAGCAGTGGAGTACCCCCTTTAACATTTATAGCAATAACCTAATACCTTATAAACATTTACCTTTTGTTCCAAGACCCTGTTATGTTCCTAGTCGCCCTCAGTCTCCTGAAGACGCTTACATCCTCCATGTTTAGAGCTTCTGAATGTATTCAGCTTCTTAGGTTCATGATCCTCCCTCAGCTGCTCCCATTTCCACTGCTTCTCCTTTTACTTCTTACATTTCTTAAAGGGGTACTCCGGTGCTTAGACATCTTATCCCCTATCCAAAGGATAGGGGATATGATGCCTGATCGCGGGGGTCTCACCACTTGGGACCCCCGTGATCTTCCACGCCGCACCCCCGTTATAATCAGTCCCCGGAGCGTGTTCGCTGATTACTGTCGATCACGGGGCCGGAGCGCTGTGACGTCAAGGCTCCGCCCCGTGTGACATCACGTTCCGCCCCCCTCAATGCAAGCCTATGAGAGGGGGCGTGACAGCGGCGGGACCCCTGCGATTAGGCATCTTATCCCCTATCCTTTGGATAGGGGATAAGATGTCTAAGCGCCGGAGTACGCCTTTAATCACAAGTTTCCTGCCCCAGCAGCTTGTGTTATGTCCTCCTTATCCATGATTAAAGAAGTTTCCTCCTCTTCACGTCACCATTCATATTTATTATAATATGGGTTGGCCAAGTTAATGTGCCAAGTCAAGCCATGTGCTAAGTCAATTTCAGATTAGTTTTTTCATTAAAAAACAGAATGAGTAATCAGAATGATAAAGAGGCCCCGATTTATCAAAATGTGTGAGTGAACAATTGGAGAGATTAAGCCCACAGCGACCAATCACGGCTCAGCTTTTCTATATTAACAAGCTCTTATAAAGGGAAAGCTAGCAGAGGATGGGAGTCTGGAGGCAATAGTGGTGGGTGGGGGTCTGGAGGCAATAGTTGTGGGTGGGGGTCTGGAGGCAATAGTGGGAGGTGGAAGTTTGGAGGCAAATGTGGGGGGGGGGGTGGAAGTCTGGAGGCAATAGTGGTGGGTGGAGGTCTGGAGGCAATTGTGGGGGGTGGAAGTCTGGAGAAAACAGTGGAGGGAGGCTGGAGGCATTTGTGAGGGTGGGAGTCTGGAGGCATTTGGGGAAGGCTGGAGGCATGTGGGGGAGGTTGGAGGCATTGTGTGTGTCAAAGTCTTGACTTTAAAAATTATTTGGTATGGGTCCCCGTGAAAAAAACAAGGGGTACCCCGGGCTGAAAAAGGTTGGGACTGGTCTACAGCAACCAATCACAGCGTAGCATAAGACAATATACTGTATTACTGTATTTTTGGCGTGGAAGGAAATTATGGGGTGTGGTAAGAGGGTTTGGGATGTCAGTCCCATAATGCCTACTGCTAAATACATGTATGTTATAAACTTCCGCTCACCTGTCACTCTTCTTTCACAGCCAATGTCATATTGACCCCGGTTATGTCCCTTCACTCTCATCCTGACCAATAAGGTTCTTAGGTACCTGGGACGTGTATAAGTGTTATGTTGGTCTCACTACACAGTTTCTAACCCAACTTTTTTCCTGACCACATCTGGACATGTGCCACCAGTCCTGACCTCTTCTCCATTTACCATTACATGTCCTTACCATGGCCTCCACATCTCATGACCTTCTGTTCATCTGCTTCTTATCAGTAAACTCAGCCTGATAAGGCTGGGTTCACACCACGTTTTTCAAATACGGTTACCGTATACGGTTTTCTGCTATAAAACGTATGGCAAAAACTGTATGCAACCGTATGACTCCAAATTAAAACGTATACGGTTTTACCCCGTATGGTTCTATCCGTTTGCATCAGTTTTTGCCAACGGTTTTGCTATTTTGTTGGAGTTAGTTTTCCAGCAATTTATTAATAATTTAATAAGTTATTATTGTTCTATTGAAATTCCAATCTGCGCATGTGTCAACTCCAAAAACGGATTAGAAAAACCGCGTGCAACCGTATTCTGAAATTCTGTGTACGGTTCTCATAGACAGCAATGTTAAAAGAACCGCATACGGTTCGCATACGGTTTTCCAACCGGAGGCAAAAACGTGGTCGACAGCGTTTTTGCCTACGGTTGAAAAAATCGGCAAAACCGTATCTGAGGCAAAACGGATGCAACCGTACACAACATTTGGAATACGGTTTACAATGCATTCTCTATGCATACGGTTTCGGATACGGTCGTATACGTTTTTTTGCGGAAAACCGTATACGGTTACCGTATTTGAAAATCGTAGTGTGAACCCAGCCTAACTCACCCTGTCCTCTGCATTCATACTATGCTTTAGATACTACTACCATAGACTTCTCTGGAGGTAGTGATTAAGGGATTTCCCGCAGTGTAGTCCAGATCCATAGGGATTAAAGGGAGAATACCTCAAAACCCTCTTAGACTTTGTGTGAGGGAAGTCAGCTTGTTATATGTTTTTATATACGTTTTCATATATTCTTTTATATACTCCTTTTTCTATACTTTATACTCCATCTTGTATATCATCAGCCATGTTGTCTATAATCCGCCATCTTGTCTCTATTCTTTCATTATGAACTGATCATGAACTTCACTAGTAATTATAACCAGGAAACCTGTGATCCAAGGCCACAGTTGCTGAGCTTGTAGGAAGCTTCAAGGCTACCTAGTTTGAAGACTTTCATACATCTCGTCCTTCCTGCTTAGAGATAAGACATCTCTTTGTAGCCATGTATAATTTGGCAGTGCGCCATCCTTTCTTGTATAAGAATCATGTTTTTTGTAGTAAACGTGAGAAGAGTCTGTATACAGCTGGAGTCTGTGTCATTCATTCTTCCACCAGGCCTGGTCATTTATAACTACTGTATATACTCGAGTATAAGCCGAGTTTTTCAGCACGATTTTTCGTGCTGAAAACGCCCCCCCCCCCCTCGGCTTATACTCGAGTGAACTCTCCGCCTGTCAATCCCTTCTCAGTGGTCTTCAACCTGCGGACCTCCAGATGTTGCAAAACTACAACTCCCAGCATGCCCGGACAGCCATCGGCTGTCCGGGCATGCTGGGAGTTGTAGTTTTGAAACATCTGGAGGTCCGCAGGTAGAAGACGAGTGTCGGGCCTTCGTCATCATCCAGACCCCCCTTTAGTTTTCTACTCACCTCCCCTCGGTGGGAAGGAAGGGTGAGCTGGTCTGGGCCATCTATGCTGCAGGGACTAGTCGTTCCGGGCTGTCCATTTTCACCTGGAGGCCCTCTTCTCCGCTCCGGGCCGGCCCCGTGACGTCGCCTTGACAACGACGCACAGGGACGTCCGTGCGCAGCAGACGTCCCTGCGCATGAACGTCACTGTGCGTTGTCGTCAAGGCAACGTCACTAGTCTTGGGCCGGCCCGGAGCGGAGAAGAGGGCCTCCCGGTGAAAATGGACAGCACGGATGGTACAGTCCTATATATAATATATAAAGTGATGTCTTATTAAACAATGATACCCAAATCACTGAGAAGTAGTACTATTTTTTTTTTTTTATAGAGCTGTCCTGCTAAATTTGGTCCCTCATGTTGGTACTTCAATGCTCCCAACAATTTACACAAGTCTTTTGTTGTAGTTGCTAACAAAGAGATAGTGGGGCCAAGTCTTCTTCCCTTATAGGGACCCCTGGACAGAAAAAGGGAAAAACATATCCAGCAAAGGAACATCCAGACATCTCAAAAATCAACTCTGTGGTATCTGCATTATAAAAGGCTACGTGACCACTAGATACATCCACAAACACCCCGATTCTTATAGGGGAGGTCATAAGTTTAAGGGTGGAGAGGTCACATCCATGGTACATGGTATCTTCTTGTTTGCGCAGCACCCAGAACCCATTGTTGATGCTCAGGTTATGGGGTACCTTTCGTTGCACACTATCCTTCACAATACCAAGTATCCAGTTGCTTTTAAGGCCAACATCCACCTCCCAGTAATGTTGACCACAGTTAAACCCAGGCAACCCTAGTACGTAAAGCCCTGGCTCAAAGTAGGCGTTGATGCATCTAGCCTGAGGGATGAACGTGTATCTCACCTGCTTACAATTTTTTGATATGAATAAGTTAGGGTGAGCACTGTTGGGGTAGAAGTGTAGTGAACGTGACACTGGTTTAACGATATGCCGTATTCCTCTCCATTCCTGGACCTGGAAAGGAGATAAGTAACTTTTTTGTGTTGTGCTGAATTTCGACACCTCCTCCAGGCGATCGCGAAGTGTCTTCAATTGTTCTGTGGTCATCTCCATTTCTCCATTTTCCAACTTCACCAGAACGTTGGTAATGGTGGAAGAGAATTCTAACAATGACCTTACTCTGGCTTCCAAATCCTTTCTAGATGATTCTACTTCATCTTTCTGTTTTGCAATACATGTTTCTTCCTCTTTTACCAGATACTGGTGAAGGTGATGAAAGGACTCTCTTAGTTTTTCCCTTTGGAGATCCCCAATAAATCTTGCTGTGTGTAATTTTTTTTCATATTCTTGGAAAAGCTTCCACGCTACTTCCTTCAAGTATCTCCGTTTGGGGAAACCTTGAGTCTCTTCTTTTTCTTGAAGGACCTGGCATGATGGACTCTGTGAAGAAGGCATAAGGCAGGTTTTTAGCTTGAACAACAATAAAGATCTTTATGACATGTACCAGCAACAGATTATACAAAAGAAGAGGGTGTATTAAGGGGGAGTTCCACTTTTAGTTATGTATACAGTCTCCCTCAAGTTACAATATGAATTGGTTACAGGACGACCATTGTAAGTTGAAACCAATGTATGTTCAGCCCATAACTCTATGGAAACCTGGTAAATGGATGGGTATTAGCCACCAAAATGTCATCCAAAAATAGGAAAAAGTGAGGATTAAAGGAAAATAAGTAGATAACTAATATAGATAAAGCAAATCCTTACATATAAAAGTAAGAAAGATCTTCTGGGAGCTGTAATCACAGGGTCCTGTACAGTACACGCGATGTTCTAAAAAAGTAAAATAGAGCTGTCCTCGAAAGGAGCAACTATACCTGGCACAGGTAAAGAGTAGTATAGAACATGTAATACCTCCCTGTACTGTAGGGGGCGCTACCAGACAGCCAGCCAGTGCATACGCTTCAGTAATACAGGTGTTTTACTATTAAAATGCCCATTCTGATTGGTCAGTTCTTCCAGCCATTTAGCAGATCTGGCTATCTATAGCATTGTATGTTGTGAATGGTTTCAAGCTATAATGGTACAGAAAAGACATAACTAAGACTGTATGTTAAAAATATTGTACGTAGAGGCCATTGTAAATTGAGGGACCACTTTAACAGCTTACTCCACCAGACAGAATTTCATTTAAAGGGTAGCTCCCACCATCCTATTTTTTTTTTTTGCTAGCCCGTTCCCCCCCCCCCACCCCTGCTACGGCACTAGCCCGTTCCCTCCCCCCCCCCCCCCGCCCCGCATACCCCGTTCCCTCATTACACTTGCAGTTACTGCAGAGTCCGCCAGCGGGCGTGCAGGGACAGCGGCGGCAACGAGAAGGCGGCGATGTGCGGGAGGAGTGGCCTCCCAGCCAGTGGCCGGCGAGCCAATGAGCTCGCTCCCGCCTGTCTGATTGACAGGCAGGGAGCGAGTGCAGCCTAACTGAAAAAGGACTGATTGCCACTCCAAAATCAGTCCTTTTACAGTGGCCGGTTTTTAAATGTAAATTAAACCTTTTTAATGAAAAAAATAAAAATAAAAGTATATTAGAGATATGTTGTAGTACATAAGTACTACAACATATCAAAAAATAAAGTTGGTGACAGTGCCCATTTAAGGTTTAATTGACAAAATGACCTTACTTCTGAGATCCGATGCGATCAGAAGTTATTAAACAGGGGAGCGGGCGGCATGCTCCGCTCCCCTGCGATGTACAGTGTACTTTTACTTTCATTTTTTAATTCCCTGCCAGGAGTCACCGAGGGGCCATTCAGAGCTCCCAGCGGGGTTTTTAAACTCATAGTGTTCATAATGACCATATAATCATATTTCCCCAGACTTTTGTATAATCCTTTTATTCCCCCCATGTATATATTATATCCCAATGTATATATTGTATTATAAATGATTCCCCTACTGACCGGTCTTCTAGCGCTATCACAGTGTGGTAGAGGGTGTGAGATGTAGGGCAGATAGAATTACCCTAGGGGCAGATGGCATTAACCCCTTGTATTCGTGACGCCAGGGCGTGGTTTATCCTCAATACCACGAGAAGGTATACCGCTGGATCCTGGGCTAGGCACGGGGGCAATAAGGACTCAGATGCCAAGTTACAGACAATGGTAGCTGGTACAGTATAGTATATACAGTATATATAGTGTAGCCAGGCCCACGGAGGTGACCAGTGACTTCAGATACCTTAAGGGCTTGCTGGGACTTGAAGTGGTTTTGGACACTTTAGTGCAGGCCACGTTGACTTGACAATAGATGACAGTGACTGACTTGACTGGAGACAGACTAAACTGTGACTGTAGTTACTTGTAGACTTGTATCTTGTGGCTAAAGACTTGACTTGAGGCTCCTATGACTCCAGACTCTTAGACTCGACTGCACCTCAGCAAAGACTCAGGAACTAAGAGAGAAGAGACTCCTCCCAGGGCTTTTATGGGGGAGACTCTGGTGGGGTCCCATTGGTCACCCTTAAGTCACCTGGTCACTGATACCTCCTGGGTAACAGGCGGGAGGGTTAAAGGAGGCTGCAGTGAAGATCGCTGGTAAGTGATCTTCACTGTGGCCTAAAAGTTGCAAAACTACAACTCCCAGCATGGAAGCTACACCCCTCAAGGAATGTAACAAGGGGTATAGTGAGCCTTAACACCTCACAGGTCTTTGACAAATTTTCGTTAAAGTTAGACGTGAAAATTAAAACTTAGTTTTTCCCCCTCAAATGCTGGTGTTACCCCAAATTTTTCATTTTCACAAGGAGTAATAGGAAAAAAGCCTCCCAAAAGGATATTGCATCTACATTTTTCACGCAAGCTTTGCACCACCATCAGTTCCCACGTTTATTTGGACGTTGCTGTAGCGTGCCGGATCTTTGGATAGTCCGCAGGGGTGTGAAGCTGCAGTGCCAGACTGTCTATTTCTACTTCTCCTCCCACCATTTCTTCCGAGTATGGAAATACCCCTTATGTGGATGTATAGTGCTCTGCTGGCTCACTAAAGGGCTCAAAAGAGAATGAGCGCCATTGGGCTTTTGGAGAGAGAATTTGGCTGGAATTGAAGGCCATGTGCGTTTACAAAGCTCCCGTGGTGCCAGAACAGTGGACCCCCCCCTCCACATGTGACCCCATTTTGGAAACTACACCTCTCACGGAATGTAATAAGGGGTGCATTGAGCATTTACACCCCACTGACAGATTTTTTGAACAGTGGTCTGTAAAACTGAAAAATTTATTTTTTCCTTTGCACAGCCCACTGTTCCAAAGATCTGTTGAACGCCAGTGGGGTGTAAATGCTCACTGTAACCTTTATTGAGTTCTGTGAGGGGTGTTGTTTCCAAAATGGGGTCACATGTGGGGAGGGTCCACTCTTCAGGCACCATGGGGGCTTTGTAAACGCACATGGCCCCTCACTTCTATTCCAACCAAATTCTCTCTCCAAAAGCCCAATGGCGCTCCTTCTCTTCTGAGCATTGTAGTTTGCCCACAGAGCACTATATATCCACATATGAGGTATTACCATACTCAGAAGAAATGGGGTTAAACATTTTTGGGGGCTTTTTCATCTATTACCCCTTGTGAATATGAAAAAATTGGGGTAACACTAGTTTTTATTTTTATTTTTTTGTACGCCCCCCTTTAACGAAAGTTCGTCAATCACCTGTGGGGCATTAAGGCTCACTTTACCCCTTGTTACATTCCTTGAGGGGTGTAGTTTCCAAAATAGTATGCCATGTGTTTTTTTTTTTTTTTTTTACTGTTCTGACATCATGGGGGCTTCCTAAATGTGACATGCCCCCAAAAAACATTTCAGCAAAATTCGCTCTCCAAAAGCCCAATGCCATTCCTTCCCTTCTGAGCGCTCTACTGCACCCACAGAGCACTTAACATCCACATATGAAGTATTTCCTTCTTCGAGAGAAATGAGGTTACAAATTTTGGGGGGCATTTTCTCCTATTACTCCTTGTGAAAATGAAAAATTTGGGGTAACACCAGCATTTTAGTATTAAAAATAAAATTTTTCATTTTCACGGCCCACTTTAACCAAAGTTTGTCAATCACCTGTGGGGTATAATGTCTCAATTTACCCCTTGTTACGTTTCTTGAGGGGTATAGTTTCCAAAATAATATGCCATGTGTTTTTTTTTACTGTTCTGACATCATGGGGGGGTCTTAAATGTGACATGCCCCCCCAAAAACAATTTCAGCAAAATTCGCTCTCCAAAATCCCATTGTCGCTCCTTTCCTTCTGAGCCCTCTATTGCACCCACAGAGCACTTTACATCCACATATGAGGTATTTCCTCACTCAAGAGAAAATGAATTACAAGTTTTGGGGGGCCTTTTTACCTTTTACCTCTTGTAAAAATGAAAAAATGGGGCTACAATAACATGTTAGTGTAAAAAATTATAATTACATTTATAAGTTAAAGCATACCAGAGTTATTAATGCATAAAGTGATAGAGGTAAGATTTGAAAAAAATGCTCCCATCCTTAGGGTCATAATGGGCTCCGTCCCCAAGGGGTTAAAGATACAACATTCTTATATGCCTACCATAGGGAATAATATACAATTACAGTAGAACAGATGCGGGGGGGCAGGAGACACTGCAGGGAGGCTGCCTGACAGGGCAGCAAGGGTAAGGGGTAAGAACTCCCTTACTGGGCCACCACAAACTCCCCCTCTTAAACACAGCCGTCCTTGGCGCCCAGTCCTGGAGGGCGGATGACTGGAAGTGGCCACTGGGGCCTAGACTGACAGTTCCTGGGGCATTATTGTCAAATGTCCTTCACAGGTCTGAATAAAAAGAACTGAGACGAGTCCATGTAGCATTTTTGTGAAAATGTCCATACATGTTCCTTTCAATAACACAACATAAACATGTGGGATTCATTACCTTTATAACTACATTTTTATCACATTTAATATACTTGAGTTGGATCAGGCTGCCTGAGGCTCTACCTGATGCCTTAGCTACTGTGGCCCCTTGGGCCACCACAAAAGTGCACAGCTGGGACATGTCAGTCTATTCCCGTTGCTCATCTCCGTTCCTGACAGAGATGAGGGAATGGAGGGACCTATCCTCCCTGTGCGCTGCTTCATTCATTCACCGCCGCCGGTTCCCGACATGTTCCCGCTGCTGCCCCGCTCCAAGCACAATCAGAGCGCACAGTGCGGACATGTCCCTGTTTGGCCATAGAAGACCGGGCAGCAGGGAAATAATTTATAATACAATATATACATGAGGGAACAATATATACATGGGGGGAATTAAAGTATTATACAAAAGTCAGGGGGAATATGATTGTATGGTAATTATGCACACTATAAGTTTAAAACCCCACCAGGAGCCCTGAATGGCTCCTCGGTGCTGGCCATTGAAGGCTCCCGGCAGGGAATTTAACAATGAAAGTAAAAGTACACTGTACATCGTAGGGGAACGGAGCATGACAACCTGCTTCCGTTTAATAACTTCTGATCGCATCCGGTCTCAAAAGTGAGGCCCGATGCGATCAATCCCTCAGGCCCTGTACTACTACCCCCAGCATGAAACAGGATGAGGAGATTAGTACAAACACTAATGTAGCCTCCCCAGCAACCGTCAGACTCCCACAGCCAGGGAACTACTACTCCCACCATGGAAACAAGTCTGTTCCATGATGGGAGTAGTAGTCCCTCAGCACTGCAGGAGTCTGCTGATGTCACCTCTTCTGGGCATGCTCAGAAGTAATAACGGTTCAAAAACGGATATGACAAACCGGGTGCAAACGTATGACATTAAAGGCTCATCCGTTTGCCATAGACTTCAATGTTAAATTTATAATATTCGTTTCTATTCCATTATCTTTGAGGGGAAAAAAAATATGGCATGCTCCGTCTTTTCCCCTGTAAAAAAAAAAAAAAACGAACAGGAAGCCAACGGGTGATAAAGGATTGTAAAAAAAAAAATCCCATTGACATCAATGGGATTATTTTACTGCTGTTTGCAACCTGTTAGAAAAATTATCAAACGGATTGATAACAGGCATTTATTAACAGGGGCAAACGGCCATGAGACCCCCCATATACTACACTGTGCGCCATGTATGATACCGGTGCCACCACCACTTCTGAACCCCTTATAGCCAACCCCCTGATTCTCAGCTGGCATGCAGTATTGGGCAATACCTTCTCTTCTTCCTTCTGCTGTGGATTCTCTTCTGGACCTGTGTGACGTGGGGCAATGCTCGCATCTTCTTCATTTACCATATTGCATACTATGCTGCTTTCAGCCTGAGAAATATTCACAACAGTATTCAGTATTACTTCATGGAAATTACTATGTGACAAGATCCCAACATTCAAACCATGAGGTATTTTATATGCACTATCCTTCCTTCCTTCATTTATTTATATAGAATTAAAGGGGTATTCCAGGATTTGTTTTTTTTCTACAGCCTTTAAAGGGGTACTCCACCCATAGACATCTTATCCCCTATCTATTATCCCTGTACTGTGACATCACTGTGTGTATTATCCCTGTACTGTGACATCACTGTGTGTATTATCCCTGTACTGTGACATCACTGTGTGTATTATCCCTGTACTGTGATGTCACTGTGCATTATTCCTGTACTGTGACATCACTGTGTGTATTATCCCTGTACTGTGACATCACTGTGTATTTCCCCTGTACTGTGACATCACTGTGTATATTATCCCTGTACTGTGACGTCACTGTGTGTATTATCCCTGTACTGTGACATCACTGTGTGTATTATCCCTGTACTGTGACATCACTGTGTGTATTATCCTTGTACTGTGACGTCAATGTGTGTATTATCCCTGTACTGTGACACCACTGTGTGTATTATCCCTGTACTGTGACGTCACTGTGTGTATTATCCCTGTACTGTGACATCACTGTGTGTATTATCCCTGTACTGTGACATCACTGTGTGTATTATCCTTGTACTGTGACGTCAATGTGTGTATTATCCCTGTACTGTGACACCACTGTGTGTATTATCCCTGTACTGTGACATCACAGTGTGTATTATCTCTGTACTCTGATATCGCTGTGTATTATCCTTGTACTGTGACGTCACTGTGTGTATTATCCCTGTACTGTGATGTCACTGTGTGTATTATCCCTGTACTGTGACGTTACTGTGTGTATTATCCCTGTATTGTGACATCACTGTGTATTATCCCTGTACTGTGACATCACTGTGCATTATTCCTGTACTGTGACATCACTGTGTATATTATCCCTCTACTGTGACATCACTGTGCATTATTCCTGTACTGTGACATCACTGTATGTATTATCCCTGTACTGTGAAATCACTGTGTGTATTATCCCTGTACTGTGACATCACTGTGTATGTTATCCCTGTACTGTGACATCACTGTGTATTATCCCTGTACTGTGATATCACTGTGTATTATCCCTGTACTGTGACATCACTGTGTGTATTATCCCTGTACTGTGACATCACTGTGTATTATCCCTGTACTGTGACATCACTGTGTATATTATCCCTGTTCTGTGACATCACTGTGTATTATCCCTGCAGTGACGTCACTGTGTGTATTATCCCTGTACTGTGATGTCACTGTGTATTATCCCTGTACTGTGACATCACTGTGTGTATTATCTCTGTATTGTGACGTCACTGTGTATTATCCCTGTACTGTGACGTCACTGTGTATTATCCCTGTACTGTGCCATCACTGTGTATATTATCCCTGTACTGTGACATCACTGTGTGTATTATCCCTGTACTGTGACATCACTGTGTGTATTATCTATGTACTGTGACGTCACTGTGTATTATCCCTGTACTGTGACGTCACTGTGTATTATCCCTGTACTGTGCCATCACTGTGTATATTATCCCTGTACTGTGACATCACTGTGTGTATTATCCCTGTACTGTGATGTCACTGTGTGTATTATCCATGTACTGTGACATCACTGTGTATTATCCCTGTACTGTGACATCACTGTGTGTATTATCCCTGTACTGTGACGTCACTGTGTGTATTATCCCTGTACTGTGACGTCACTGTGTATTATCCATGTACTGTGACATCACTGTGTATTATCTCTGTACTGTGACGTCACTGTGTATTATCCCTGTACTGTGTCATCACCACTTCTGAACCCCTTATAGCCAACCCCCTGATTCTCAGCTGGCATGCAGTATTGGGCAATACCTTCTCTTCTTCCTTCTGCTGTGGATTCTCTTCTGGACCTGTGTGACGTGGGGCAATGCTCGCATCTTCTTCATTTACCATATTGCATACTATGCTGCTTTCAGCCTGAGAAATATTCACAACAGTATTCAGTATTACTTCATGGAAATTACTATGTGACAAGATCCCAACATTCAAACCATGAGGTATTTTATATGCACTATCCTTCCTTCCTTCATTTATTTATATAGAATTAAAGGGGTATTCCAGGATTTGTTTTTTTTCTACAGCCTTTAAAGGGGTACTCCACCCATAAACATCTTATCCCCTATCTATTATCCCTGTACTGTGACATCACTGTGTGTATTATCCCTGTACTGTGACATCACTGTGTGTATTATCCCTGTACTGTGACATCACTGTGTGTATTATCCCTGTACTGTGATGTCACTGTGCATTATTCCTGTACTGTGACATCACTGTGTGTATTATCCCTGTACTGTGACATCACTGTGTATTTCCCCTGTACTGTGACATCACTGTGTATATTATCCCTGTACTGTGACGTCACTGTGTGTATTATCCCTGTACTGTGACATCACTGTGTGTATTATCCCTGTACTGTGACATCACTGTGTGTATTATCCTTGTACTGTGACGTCAATGTGTGTATTATCCCTGTACTGTGACACCACTGTGTGTATTATCCCTGTACTGTGACGTCACTGTGTGTATTATCCCTGTACTGTGACATCACTGTGTGTATTATCCCTGTACTGTGACATCACTGTGTGTATTATCCTTGTACTGTGACGTCAATGTGTGTATTATCCCTGTACTGTGACACCACTGTGTGTATTATCCCTGTACTGTGACATCACAGTGTGTATTATCTCTGTACTCTGATATCACTGTGTATTATCCTTGTACTGTGACGTCACTGTGTGTATTATCCCTGTACTGTGATGTCACTGTGTGTATTATCCCTGTACTGTGACGTTACTGTGTGTATTATCCCTGTATTGTGACATCACTGTGTATTATCCCTGTACTGTGACATCACTGTGCATTATTCCTGTACTGTGACATCACTGTGTATATTATCCCTCTACTGTGACATCACTGTGCATTATTCCTGTACTGTGACATCACTGTATGTATTATCCCTGTACTGTGAAATCACTGTGTGTATTATCCCTGTACTGTGACATCACTGTGTATGTTATCCCTGTACTGTGACATCACTGTGTATTATCCCTGTACTGTGATATCACTGTGTATTATCCCTGTACTGTGACATCACTGTGTGTATTATCCCTGTACTGTGACATCACTGTGTATTATCCCTGTACTGTGACATCACTGTGTATATTATCCCTGTTCTGTGACATCACTGTGTATTATCCCTGCAGTGACGTCACTGTGTGTATTATCCCTGTACTGTGATGTCACTGTGTATTATCCCTGTACTGTGACATCACTGTGTGTATTATCTCTGTATTGTGACGTCACTGTGTATTATCCCTGTACTGTGACGTCACTGTGTATTATCCCTGTACTGTGCCATCACTGTGTATATTATCCCTGTACTGTGACATCACTGTGTGTATTATCCCTGTACTGTGACATCACTGTGTGTATTATCTATGTACTGTGACGTCACTGTGTATTATCCCTGTACTGTGACGTCACTGTGTATTATCCCTGTACTGTGCCATCACTGTGTATATTATCCCTGTACTGTGACATCACTGTGTGTATTATCCCTGTACTGTGATGTCACTGTGTGTATTATCCATGTACTGTGACATCACTGTGTATTATCCCTGTACTGTGACATCACTGTGTGTATTATCCCTGTACTGTGACGTCACTGTGTGTATTATCCCTGTACTGTGACGTCACTGTGTATTATCCATGTACTGTGACATCACTGTGTATTATCTCTGTACTGTGACGTCACTGTGTATTATCCCTGTACTGTGTCATCACCACTTCTGAACCCCTTATAGCCAACCCCCTGATTCTCAGCTGGCATGCAGTATTGGGCAATACCTTCTCTTCTTCCTTCTGCTGTGGATTCTCTTCTGGACCTGTGTGACGTGGGGCAATGCTCGCATCTTCTTCATTTACCATATTGCATACTATGCTGCTTTCAGCCTGAGAAATATTCACAACAGTATTCAGTATTACTTCATGGAAATGACTATGTGACAAGATCCCAACATTCAAACCATGAAGTATTTTATATGCACTATCCTTCCTTCCTTCATTTATTTATATAGAATTAAAGGGGTATTCAAGGATTTTTTTTTCTACAGCCTTTAAAGGGGTACTCCGCCCATAGACATCTTATCCCCTATCTATTATCCCTGTACTGTGACATCACTGTGTGTATTATCCCTGTACTGTGACATCACTGTGTGTATTATCCCTGTACTGTGACGTCACTGTGTATATTATCCCTGTACTGTGACGTCACTGTGCATTATTCCTGTACTGTGACATCACTGTGTGTATTATCCCTGTACTGTGACATCACTGTGTATTTCCCCTGTACTGTGACATCACTGTGTATATTATCCCTGTACTGTGACATCACTGTGTGTATTATCCCTGTACTGTGACATCACTGTGTGTATTATCCCTGTACTGTGACATCACTGTGTGAATTATCCTTGTACTGTGGCGTCAATGTGTGTATTATTCCTGTACTGTGACACCACTGTGTGTATTATCCCTGTACTGTGACATCACAGTGTGTATTATCTCTGTACTCTGATATCACTGTGTATTATCCTTGTACTGTGACGTCACTGTGTGTATTATCCCTGTACTGTGATGTCACTGTGTGTATTATCCCTGTACTGTGACGTCACTGTGTGTATTATCCCTGTATTGTGACATCACTGTGTATTATCCCTGTACTGTGACATCACTGTGCATTATTCCTGTACTGTGACATCACTGTGTATATTATCCCTCTACTGTGACATCACTGTGCATTATTCCTGTACTGTGACATCACTGTATGTATTATCCCTGTACTGTGACATCACTGTGTTTATTATCCCTGTACTGTGACATCACTGTGTATGTTATCCCTGTACTGTGACATCACTGTGTATTATCCCTGTACTGTGACATCACTGTGTGTATCATCCCTGTACTGTGATATCACTGCGTATTATCCCTGTACTGTGACATCACTGTGTGTATTATCCCTGTTCGGTGACATCACTGTGTATTATCCCTGTAGTGACATCACTGTGTGTATTATCCCTGTACTGTGACGTCACTGTGTATTATCCCTGAACTGTGACATCACTGTGTGTATTCTCTGTACTGTGACGTCACTGTGTATTATCCCTGTACTGTGACGTCACTGTGTGTATTATCCCTGTACTGTGACATCACTGTGTATATTATCCCTGTAGTGACGTCACTGTGTGTGTTATCCCTGTACTGTGCCATCACTGTGTATATTATCCCTGTACTGTGACATCACTGTGTGTATTATCCCTGTACTGTGACATCACTGTGTGTATTATCCCTGTACTGTGACATCACTGTGTGCATTATCTCTGTACTGTGACGTCACTGTGTATTATCCCTGTACTGTGTCACCACCACTTCTGAACCCCTTATAGCCAACCCCCTGATTCTCAGCTGGCATGCAGTATTGGGCAATACCTTCTCTTCTTCCTTCTGCTGTGGATTCTCTTCTGGACCTGTGTGACGTGGGGCAATGCTCGCATCTTCTTCATTTACCATATTGCATACTATGCTGCTTTCAGCCTGAGAAATATACACAACAGTATTCAGTATTACTTCATGGAAATGTGACAAGATCCCAACATTCAAACCATGAGGTATTTTATATGCACTATCCTTCCTTCCTTCATTTATTTATATAGAATTAAAGGGGTATTCCAGGATTTGTTTTTTTCTATAGCCTTTAAAGGGGTACTCCGCCCATAGACATCTTATCCCCTATCTATTATCCCAGTATTGTGACATCACTGTGTGTATTATCCCTGTACTGTGACATCACTGTGTGTATTATCCCTGTACTGTGACATCACTGTGTGTATTATCCCTGTACTGTGACATCACTGTGTGTATTATCCCTGTACTGTGACATCACTATGTGTATTATCCCTGTACTGTGACATCACTGTGTATATTATCCCTGTACTGTGACATCACTGTGTGTATTATCCCTGTACTGTGACATCATTGTGTATTATCCCTGTAGTGACGTCACTGTGTGTATTATCCCTGCACTGTGACGTAACTGCGTGTATTATCCCTGTACTGTGACACCACTGTGTATTATCCCTGTACTGTGATGTCACTGTGTATTATCCCTGTACTGTGCCATCACTGTGTATATTATCCCTGTACTGTGACGTCACTGTGTATTACCCTGTACTGTGATGTCACTGTGTATTATCCCTGTACTGTGACATAACTGTGTGTATTATCCCTGTACTGTGACGTCACTGTGTATTATCCCTGTACTGTGACATCACTGTGTATTATCCCTGTACTGTGACATGACTGTGTATATTATCCCTGTACTGTGACGTCACTGTGTATTATCCCTGTACTGTGACGTCACTGTGTATTATCCCTGTACTGTGCCATCACTGTGTATATTATCCCTTTACTGTGACATCACTGTGTATATTATCCCTGTACTGTGACGTCACTGTGTATTATCCCTGTACTGTGACATCACTGTGTGTATTATCCCTGTACTGTAACATCACTGTGTGTATTATCCCTGTACTGTGACGTCACTGTGTGTATTATCTCTGTACTGTGACATTACTGTGTATTATCTCTGTACTGTGACGTCACTGTGTATTATCCCTGTACTGTGACATCACTGTGTATTATCCCTGTACTGTGCCATCACTGTGTATATTATCCCTGTACTGTGACGTCACTGTGTATTACCCTGTACTGTGATGTCACTGTGTATTATCCCTGTACTGTGACATAACTGTGTGTATTATCCATGTACTGTGACGTCACTGTGTATTATCCCTGTACTGTGACATCACTGTGTATTTTCCCTGTACTGTGACATCACTGTGTATATTATCCCTGTACTGTGACGTCACTGTGTATTATCCCTGAACTGTGACGTCACTGTGTATTATCCCTGTACTGTGCCATCACTGTGTATATTATCCCTGTACTGTGACATCACTGTGTATATTATCCCTGTACTGTCACATCACTGTGTATGTTATCCCTGTACTGTGACATCACTGTGTGTATTATCCCTGTACTGTGATATCACTGTGTATTATCCCTTTACTGTGACATCACTGTGTGTATTATCCCTGTACTGTGACATCACTGTGTATTATCCCTGTACTGTGACATCACTGTGTATATTATCCCTGTTCCGTTACATCACTGTGTATTATCCCTGTAGTGACGTCACTGTGTGTATTATCCCTGTACTGTGATGTCACTGTGTATTATCCCTGTACTGTGACATCACTGTGTATTATCCCTGTACTATGACATCACTGTGTGTATTATCTCTGTACTGTGACGTCACTGTGTATTATCCCTGTACTCTGACGTCACTGTGTATTATCCCTGTACTGTGCCATCACTGTGTATATTATCCCTGTACTGTGACATCACTGTGTGTATTATCCCTGTACTATGACAACACTGTGTATATTATCCCTGTACTGTGACATCACTGTGTATGTTATCCCTGTACTGTGACATCACTGTGTGTATTATCCCTGTACTGTGATATCACTGTGTATTATCCCTGTACTGTGACATCACTGTGTGTATTATCCCTGTACTGTGACATCACTGTGTATATTATCCCTGTTCTTTTACATCAATGTGTATTATCCCTGTAGTGACGTCACTGTGTGTATTATCCCTGTACTGTGATGTCACTGTGTATTATCCCTGTACTGTGACATCACTGTGTATTATCCCTGTACTATGACATCACTGTGTGTATTATCTCTGTACTGTGACGTCACTGTGTATTATCCCTGTACTCTGACGTCACTGTGTATTATCCCTGTACTGTGCCATCACTGTGTATATTATCCCTGTACTGTGACATCACTGTGTGTATTATCCCTGTACTGTGACATCACTGTGTGTATTATCCCTGTACTGTGACATCACTGTGTGTATTATCCCTGTACTGTGACGTCACTGTGTATTATTCCTGTACTGTGACATCACTGTGTGTATTATCCCTGTACTGTGTCACCACCACTTCTGAACCCCTTATAGCCAACCCCCTGATTCTCAGCTGGCATGCAGTATTGGGCAATACCTTCTCTTCTTCCTTCTGCTGTGGATTCTCTTCTGGACCTGTGTGACGTGGGGCAATGCTCGCATCTTCTTCATTTACCATATTGCATACTATGCTGCTTTCAGCCTGAGAAATATTCACAACAGTATTCAGTATTACTTCATGGAAATGACTATGTGACAAGATCCCAACATTCAAACCATGAAGTATTTTATATGCACTATCCTTCCTTCCTTCATTTATTTATATAGAATTAAAGGGGTATTCAAGGATTTGTTTTTTTCTATAGCCTATAAAGGGGTACTCCGCCCATAGACATCTTATCCCCTATCTATTATCCCTGTACTGTGACATCACTGTGTGTATTATCCCTGTACTGTGACATCCCTGTGTGTATTATCCCTGTACTGTGACATCACTGTGTGTATTATCCCTGTACTGTGACATCACTGTGTGTATTATCCCTGTACTGTGACATCACTGTGTGTGTTATCCCTGTACTGTGACATCACTGTGTGTATTATCCCTGTACTGTGACATCACTGTGTGTATTATCCCTGTACTGTAGCATCACTGTGTGTATTATCCCTGCACTGTGACACCACTGTGTGTATTATCCCTGTACTGTGACATCACTGTGTGTATTATCCCTGTACTGTGACATCACTATGTGTATTACCCCTGTACTGTGACATAATTGTGTGTATTATCCCTGTACTGTGACATCACTGTGTATATTATCCCTGTACTGTGACATCATTGTGTATTATCCCTGTAGTGACGTCACTGTGTATATTATCCCTGCACTGTGACGTAACTGCGTGTATTATCCCTGTACTGTGACGTCACTGTGTATTATCCCTGTACTGTGATGTCACTGTGTATTATCCCTGTACTGTGACATAACTGTGTGTATTATCTCTGTACTGTGACGTCACTGTGTATTATCCCTGTACTGTGACATCACTGTGTATTATCCCTGTACTGTGACATCACTGTGTATATTATCCCTGTTCTGTTACATCACTGTGTATTATCCCTGTAGTGACGTCACTGTGTGTATTATCCCTGTACTGTGATGTCACTGTGTATTATCCCTGTACTGTGAAATCACTGTGTATATTATCCCTGTTCTGTTACATCACTGTGTATTATCCCTGTAGTGACGTCACTGTGTGTATTATCCCTGTACTGTGATGTCACTGTGTATTATCCCTGTACTGTGACATCACTGTGTATATTATCCCTGTACTGTGACGTCACTGTGTATTACCCTGTACTGTGATGTCACTGTGTATTATCCCTGTACTGTGACATAACTGTGTGTATTATCTCTGTACTGTGACGTCACTGTGTATTATCCCTGTACTGTGACATCACTGTGTATTATCCCTGTACTGTGCCATCACTGTGTATATTATCCCTGTACTGCGACGTCACTGTGTATTACCCTGTACTGTGATGTCACTGTGTATTATCCCTGTACTGTGACATAACTGTGTATTACCCCTGTACTGTGTCACCACCACTTCTGAACCCCTTATAGCCAACCCCCTGATTCTCAGCTGGCATGCAGTATTGGGCAATACCTTCTCTTCTTCCTTCTGCTGTGGATTCTCTTCTGGACCTGTGTGACGTGGGGCAATGCTCGCATCTTCTTCATTTACCATATTGCATACTATGCTGCTTTCAGCCTGAGAAATATTCACCACAGTATTCAGTATTACTTCATGGAAATTACTATGTGACAATGTACTGTACTGTGACATCACTGTGTGTATTATCCCTGTACTGTGACATCACTGTGTAATATCCCTGTACTGTGACATCATTGTGTATTATCCCTGTAGTGACGTCACTGTGTATATTATCCCTGCACTGTGACGTAACTGCGTGTATTATCCCTGTACTGTGACGTCACTGTGTATTATCCCTGTACTGTGACATCACTGTGTATATTATCCCTGTACTGTGACGTCACTGTGTATTACCCTGTACTGTGATGTCACTGTGTATTATCCCTGTACTGTGACATAACTGTGTGTATTATCTCTGTACTGTGACGTCACTGTGTATTATCCCTGTACTGTGACATCACTGTGTATTATCCCTGTACTGTGCCATCACTGTGTATATTATCCCTGTACTGTGACGTCACTGTGTATTACCCTGTACTGTGATGTCACTGTGTATTATCCCTGTACTGTGACATCACTGTGTGTATTATCCCTGTACTGTGACATCACTGTGTATATTATCCCTGTACTGTGACGTCACTGTGTATTACCCTGTACTGTGACGTCACTGTGTATTATCCCTGTACTGTGACGTCACTGTGTATTACCCTGTACTGTGACGTCACTGTGTATTATCCCTGTACTCTGACATCACTGTATATATTATCTTTGTACTGTGACGTCACTGTGTATTATCCCTGTACTGTGTCATCACCACTTCTGAACCCCTTATAGCCAACCCCCTGTTTCTCAGCTGGCATGCAGTATTGGGCAATACCTTCTCTTCTTCCTTCTGCTGTGGATTCTCTTCTGGACCTGTGTGACGTGGTGCAATGCTCGCATCTTCTTCATTTACCATATTGCATACTATGCTGCTTTCAGCCTGAGAAATATTCACAACAGTATTCAGTATTACTTCATGGAAATTACTATGTGACAAGATCCCAACATTCAAACCATGAGGTATTTTATATGCACTATCCTTCCTTCATTCCTTCCTTCCTTCATTTATATATAGTTACAGGGATATTCCAGGATTTTTATTTCTATAGCCTTTAAAGGGGTACTCCGCCCCTAGACATCTTATCCCCCATCTATTATCCCTGTACTGTGACATCACTGTGTGTATTATCCCTGTACTGTGACATCACTGTGTATTATCCCTGTACTGTGACATCACTGTGTATATTGTCCCTGTAATGTGACATCACTGTCTGTATTATCCCTGTACTGTGACATCACTGTGTGTAATATCTCTCTACTGTGACATCACTGTGTGTATTATCCCTGTACTGTGACATCACTGTGTGTATTATCCCTGTACTGTCAAAGCACTGTGTGTATTATCCCTGTACTGTGACATCACTGTGTGTATTATCCCTGTACTGTGACATCACTGTGTGTTTTATCCCTGTATTGTGACATCACTGTGTGTATTATCCCTGTATTGTGACACCACTGTGTGTATTATCCCTGTACTGTGACACCACTGTTTGTATTATCCCCGTACTGTGACATCACTGTGTGTTTTATCCCTGTATTGTGACATCACTGTGTGTATTATCCCTGTACTGTGACATCACTGTGGGTATTATTCCTGTACTGTGGCACCACTGTGTGTATTAGCCCTGTACTGTGACATCACTGTGTGTATTATCCCTGTACTGTGACATCACTGTGTATATTATCCCTGTACTGTGACATCACTGTGTATTATCCCTGTACTGTGACATCACTGTGTGTATTATCCCTGTACTGTGACTTCACTGTGTATTATCCCTGTAGTGTGACATCACTGTGTGTATTATCCCTGTTCTGTGATGTCACTATGTATTATCCGTGTACTGTGACGTCAATGTGTGTATTATCCCTGTACTGTGACGTCACTGTGTGTATTATCCCTGTACTGTGACATCACTGTGTATTATCCCTGTATTGTGACATCACTGTGTGTTTTTTCCCTGTACTGTGACGTCACTGTGTATTATCCCTGTACTGTGTCACCACCACTTCTGAACCCCTTATAGCCAACCCCCTGATTCTCAGCTGGCATGCAGTATTGGGCAATACCTTCTCTTCTTCCTTCTGCTGTGGATTCTCTTCTGGACCTGTGTGACGTGGGGCAATGCTCGCATCTTCTTCATTTACCATATTGCATACTATGCTGCTTTCAGCCTGAGAAATATACACAACAGTATTCAGTATTACTTCATGGAAATGTGACAAGATCCCAACATTCAAACCATGAGGTATTTTATATGCACTATCCTTCCTTCCTTCATTTATTTATATAGAATTAAAGGGGTATTCCAGGATTTGTTTTTTTCTATAGCCTTTAAAGGGGTACTCCGCCCATAGACATCTTATCCCCTATCTATTATCCCAGTATTGTGACATCACTGTGTGTATTATCCCTGTACTGTGACATCACTGTGTGTATTATCCCTGTACTGTGACATCACTGTGTGTATTATCCCTGTACTGTGACATCACTGTGTGTATTATCCCTGTACTGTGACATCACTATGTGTATTATCCCTGTACTGTGACATCACTGTGTATATTATCCCTGTACTGTGACATCACTGTGTGTATTATCCCTGTACTGTGACATCATTGTGTATTATCCCTGTAGTGACGTCACTGTGTGTATTATCCCTGCACTGTGACGTAACTGCGTGTATTATCCCTGTACTGTGACACCACTGTGTATTATCCCTGTACTGTGATGTCACTGTGTATTATCCCTGTACTGTGCCATCACTGTGTATATTATCCCTGTACTGTGACGTCACTGTGTATTACCCTGTACTGTGATGTCACTGTGTATTATCCCTGTACTGTGACATAACTGTGTGTATTATCCCTGTACTGTGACGTCACTGTGTATTATCCCTGTACTGTGACATCACTGTGTATTATCCCTGTACTGTGACATGACTGTGTATATTATCCCTGTACTGTGACGTCACTGTGTATTATCCCTGTACTGTGACGTCACTGTGTATTATCCCTGTACTGTGCCATCACTGTGTATATTATCCCTTTACTGTGACATCACTGTGTATATTATCCCTGTACTGTGACGTCACTGTGTATTATCCCTGTACTGTGACATCACTGTGTGTATTATCCCTGTACTGTAACATCACTGTGTGTATTATCCCTGTACTGTGACGTCACTGTGTGTATTATCTCTGTACTGTGACATTACTGTGTATTATCTCTGTACTGTGACGTCACTGTGTATTATCCCTGTACTGTGACATCACTGTGTATTATCCCTGTACTGTGCCATCACTGTGTATATTATCCCTGTACTGTGACGTCACTGTGTATTACCCTGTACTGTGATGTCACTGTGTATTATCCCTGTACTGTGACATAACTGTGTGTATTATCCATGTACTGTGACGTCACTGTGTATTATCCCTGTACTGTGACATCACTGTGTATTTTCCCTGTACTGTGACATCACTGTGTATATTATCCCTGTACTGTGACGTCACTGTGTATTATCCCTGAACTGTGACGTCACTGTGTATTATCCCTGTACTGTGCCATCACTGTGTATATTATCCCTGTACTGTGACATCACTGTGTATATTATCCCTGTACTGTCACATCACTGTGTATGTTATCCCTGTACTGTGACATCACTGTGTGTATTATCCCTGTACTGTGATATCACTGTGTATTATCCCTTTACTGTGACATCACTGTGTGTATTATCCCTGTACTGTGACATCACTGTGTATTATCCCTGTACTGTGACATCACTGTGTATATTATCCCTGTTCCGTTACATCACTGTGTATTATCCCTGTAGTGACGTCACTGTGT
Source organism: Hyla sarda (assembly GCF_029499605.1). Classification (NCBI taxonomy): domain Eukaryota; kingdom Metazoa; phylum Chordata; class Amphibia; order Anura; family Hylidae; genus Hyla; species Hyla sarda. The sequence continues at coordinate 26,045,522 of NC_079200.1, forward strand.
GTATTATCCCTGTACTGTGATGTCACTGTGTATTATCCCTGTACTGTGACATCACTGTGTATTATCCCTGTACTATGACATCACTGTGTGTATTATCTCTGTACTGTGACGTCACTGTGTATTATCCCTGTACTCTGACGTCACTGTGTATTATCCCTGTACTGTGCCATCACTGTGTATATTATCCCTGTACTGTGACATCACTGTGTGTATTATCCCTGTACTATGACAACACTGTGTATATTATCCCTGTACTGTGACATCACTGTGTATGTTATCCCTGTACTGTGACATCACTGTGTGTATTATCCCTGTACTGTGATATCACTGTGTATTATCCCTGTACTGTGACATCACTGTGTGTATTATCCCTGTACTGTGACATCACTGTGTATATTATCCCTGTTCTTTTACATCAATGTGTATTATCCCTGTAGTGACGTCACTGTGTGTATTATCCCTGTACTGTGATGTCACTGTGTATTATCCCTGTACTGTGACATCACTGTGTATTATCCCTGTACTATGACATCACTGTGTGTATTATCTCTGTACTGTGACGTCACTGTGTATTATCCCTGTACTCTGACGTCACTGTGTATTATCCCTGTACTGTGCCATCACTGTGTATATTATCCCTGTACTGTGACATCACTGTGTGTATTATCCCTGTACTGTGACATCACTGTGTGTATTATCCCTGTACTGTGACATCACTGTGTGTATTATCCCTGTACTGTGACGTCACTGTGTATTATTCCTGTACTGTGACATCACTGTGTGTATTATCCCTGTACTGTGTCACCACCACTTCTGAACCCCTTATAGCCAACCCCCTGATTCTCAGCTGGCATGCAGTATTGGGCAATACCTTCTCTTCTTCCTTCTGCTGTGGATTCTCTTCTGGACCTGTGTGACGTGGGGCAATGCTCGCATCTTCTTCATTTACCATATTGCATACTATGCTGCTTTCAGCCTGAGAAATATTCACAACAGTATTCAGTATTACTTCATGGAAATTACTATGTGACAAGATCCCAACATTCAAACCATGAAGTATTTTATATGCACTATCCTTCCTTCCTTCATTTATTTATATAGAATTAAAGGGGTATTCAAGGATTTGTTTTTTTCTATAGCCTATAAAGGGGTACTCCGCCCATAGACATCTTATCCCCTATCTATTATCCCTGTACTGTGACATCACTGTGTGTATTATCCCTGTACTGTGACATCCCTGTGTGTATTATCCCTGTACTGTGACATCACTGTGTGTATTATCCCTGTACTGTGACATCACTGTGTGTATTATCCCTGTACTGTGACATCACTGTGTGTGTTATCCCTGTACTGTGACATCACTGTGTGTATTATCCCTGTACTGTGACATCACTGTGTGTATTATCCCTGTACTGTAGCATCACTGTGTGTATTATCCCTGCACTGTGACACCACTGTGTGTATTATCCCTGTACTGTGACATCACTGTGTGTATTATCCCTGTACTGTGACATCACTATGTGTATTACCCCTGTACTGTGACATAATTGTGTGTATTATCCCTGTACTGTGACATCACTGTGTATATTATCCCTGTACTGTGACATCATTGTGTATTATCCCTGTAGTGACGTCACTGTGTATATTATCCCTGCACTGTGACGTAACTGCGTGTATTATCCCTGTACTGTGACGTCACTGTGTATTATCCCTGTACTGTGATGTCACTGTGTATTATCCCTGTACTGTGACATAACTGTGTGTATTATCTCTGTACTGTGACGTCACTGTGTATTATCCCTGTACTGTGACATCACTGTGTATTATCCCTGTACTGTGACATCACTGTGTATATTATCCCTGTTCTGTTACATCACTGTGTATTATCCCTGTAGTGACGTCACTGTGTGTATTATCCCTGTACTGTGATGTCACTGTGTATTATCCCTGTACTGTGAAATCACTGTGTATATTATCCCTGTTCTGTTACATCACTGTGTATTATCCCTGTAGTGACGTCACTGTGTGTATTATCCCTGTACTGTGATGTCACTGTGTATTATCCCTGTACTGTGACATCACTGTGTATATTATCCCTGTACTGTGACGTCACTGTGTATTACCCTGTACTGTGATGTCACTGTGTATTATCCCTGTACTGTGACATAACTGTGTGTATTATCTCTGTACTGTGACGTCACTGTGTATTATCCCTGTACTGTGACATCACTGTGTATTATCCCTGTACTGTGCCATCACTGTGTATATTATCCCTGTACTGCGACGTCACTGTGTATTACCCTGTACTGTGATGTCACTGTGTATTATCCCTGTACTGTGACATAACTGTGTATTACCCCTGTACTGTGTCACCACCACTTCTGAACCCCTTATAGCCAACCCCCTGATTCTCAGCTGGCATGCAGTATTGGGCAATACCTTCTCTTCTTCCTTCTGCTGTGGATTCTCTTCTGGACCTGTGTGACGTGGTGCAATGCTCGCATCTTCTTCATTTACCATATTGCATACTATGCTGCTTTCAGCCTGAGAAATATTCACCACAGTATTCAGTATTACTTCATGGAAATTACTATGTGACAATGTACTGTACTGTGACATCACTGTGTGTATTATCCCTGTACTGTGACATCACTGTGTAATATCCCTGTACTGTGACATCATTGTGTATTATCCCTGTAGTGACGTCACTGTGTATATTATCCCTGCACTGTGACGTAACTGCGTGTATTATCCCTGTACTGTGACGTCACTGTGTATTATCCCTGTACTGTGACATCACTGTGTATATTATCCCTGTACTGTGACGTCACTGTGTATTACCCTGTACTGTGATGTCACTGTGTATTATCCCTGTACTGTGACATAACTGTGTGTATTATCTCTGTACTGTGACGTCACTGTGTATTATCCCTGTACTGTGACATCACTGTGTATTATCCCTGTACTGTGCCATCACTGTGTATATTATCCCTGTACTGTGACGTCACTGTGTATTACCCTGTACTGTGATGTCACTGTGTATTATCCCTGTACTGTGACATCACTGTGTGTATTATCCCTGTACTGTGACATCACTGTGTATATTATCCCTGTACTGTGACGTCACTGTGTATTACCCTGTACTGTGACGTCACTGTGTATTATCCCTGTACTGTGACGTCACTGTGTATTACCCTGTACTGTGACGTCACTGTGTATTATCCCTGTACTCTGACATCACTGTATATATTATCTTTGTACTGTGACGTCACTGTGTATTATCCCTGTACTGTGTCATCACCACTTCTGAACCCCTTATAGCCAACCCCCTGTTTCTCAGCTGGCATGCAGTATTGGGCAATACCTTCTCTTCTTCCTTCTGCTGTGGATTCTCTTCTGGACCTGTGTGACGTGGTGCAATGCTCGCATCTTCTTCATTTACCATATTGCATACTATGCTGCTTTCAGCCTGAGAAATATTCACAACAGTATTCAGTATTACTTCATGGAAATTACTATGTGACAAGATCCCAACATTCAAACCATGAGGTATTTTATATGCACTATCCTTCCTTCATTCCTTCCTTCCTTCATTTATATATAGTTACAGGGATATTCCAGGATTTTTATTTCTATAGCCTTTAAAGGGGTACTCCGCCCCTAGACATCTTATCCCCCATCTATTATCCCTGTACTGTGACATCACTGTGTGTATTATCCCTGTACTGTGACATCACTGTGTATTATCCCTGTACTGTGACATCACTGTGTATATTGTCCCTGTAATGTGACATCACTGTCTGTATTATCCCTGTACTGTGACATCACTGTGTGTAATATCTCTCTACTGTGACATCACTGTGTGTATTATCCCTGTACTGTGACATCACTGTGTGTATTATCCCTGTACTGTCAAAGCACTGTGTGTATTATCCCTGTACTGTGACATCACTGTGTGTATTATCCCTGTACTGTGACATCACTGTGTGTTTTATCCCTGTATTGTGACATCACTGTGTGTATTATCCCTGTATTGTGACACCACTGTGTGTATTATCCCTGTACTGTGACACCACTGTTTGTATTATCCCCGTACTGTGACATCACTGTGTGTTTTATCCCTGTATTGTGACATCACTGTGTGTATTATCCCTGTACTGTGACATCACTGTGGGTATTATTCCTGTACTGTGGCACCACTGTGTGTATTAGCCCTGTACTGTGACATCACTGTGTGTATTATCCCTGTACTGTGACATCACTGTGTATATTATCCCTGTACTGTGACATCACTGTGTATTATCCCTGTACTGTGACATCACTGTGTGTATTATCCCTGTACTGTGACTTCACTGTGTATTATCCCTGTAGTGTGACATCACTGTGTGTATTATCCCTGTTCTGTGATGTCACTATGTATTATCCGTGTACTGTGACGTCAATGTGTGTATTATCCCTGTACTGTGACGTCACTGTGTGTATTATCCCTGTACTGTGACATCACTGTGTATTATCCCTGTATTGTGACATCACTGTGTGTTTTTTCCCTGTACTGTGATGTCACTGTGTATTATCCGTGTACTGTGACGTCACTGTGTGTATTATCCCTGTACTGTGACATCACTGTGTATATTATTCCTGTACTGTGACATCACTGTGTGTATTATCCCTGTACTGTGACATCCCTGTGTATTATCCCTGTACTGTGTTGTCACTGTGTGTATTATCCCTGTACTGTGACATCACTGTGTGTATTATCCCTGTACTGTGACGTCACTGTGTATATTATCCCTGTACTGTGACGTCACTGTGCATTATTCCTGTACTGTGACATCACTGTGTGTATTATCCCTGTACTGTGACATCACTGTGTATTTCCCCTGTACTGTGACATCACTGTGTATATTATCCCTGTACTGTGACATCACTGTGTGTATTATCCCTGTACTGTGACATCACTGTGTGTATTATCCCTGTACTGTGACATCACTGTGTGAATTATCCTTGTACTGTGGCGTCAATGTGTGTATTATCCCTGTACTGTGACACCACTGTGTGTATTATCCCTGTACTGTGACATCACAGTGTGTATTATCTCTGTACTCTGATATCACTGTGTATTATCCTTGTACTGTGACATCACTGTGTGTATTATCCCTGTACTGTGATGTCACTGTGTGTATTATCCCTGTACTGTGACATCACTGTGTGTATTATCCCTGTACTGTGACATCACTGTGTGTATTATCCCTGTACTGTGACGTCACTGTGTATATTATCCCTGTACTGTGACGTCACTGTGCATTATTCCTGTACTGTGACATCACTGTGTGTATTATCCCTGTACTGTGACATCACAGTGTATTTCCCCTGTACTGTGACATCACCGTGTGTATTATTCCTGTACTGTGACATCACTTTGTATTATTCCTGTACTGTGACATCACTGTGTGTTTTATCCCTGTATTGTGACATCACTGTGTGTATTATCCCTGTACTGTGACATCACTGTGGGTATTATTCCTGTACTGTGGCACCACTGTGTGTATTAGCCCTGTACTGTGACATCACTGTGTGTATTATCCCTGTACTGTAACATCACTGTGTATATTATCCCTGTACTGTGACATCACTGTGTATTATCCCTGTACTGTGACATCACTGTGTGTATTATCCCTGTACTGTGACTTCACTGTGTATTATCCCTGTAGTGTGACATCACTGTGTGTATTATCCCTGTTCTGTGATGTCACTATGTATTATCCGTGTACTGTGACGTCAATGTGTGTATTATCCCTGTACTGTGACGTCACTGTGTGTATTATCCCTGTACTGTGACATCACTGTGTATTATCCCTGTATTGTGACATCACTGTGTGTTTTTTCCCTGTACTGTGATGTCACTGTGTATTATCCGTGTACTGTGACGTCACTGTGTGTATTATCCCTGTACTGTGACATCACTGTGTATATTATTCCTGTACTGTGACATCACTGTGTGTATTATCCCTGTACTGTGACATCCCTGTGTATTATCCCTGTACTGTGTTGTCACTGTGTGTATTATCCCTGTACTGTGACATCACTGTGTGTATTATCCCTGTACTGTGACGTCACTGTGTATATTATCCCTGTACTGTGACGTCACTGTGCATTATTCCTGTACTGTGACATCACTGTGTGTATTATCCCTGTACTGTGACATCACTGTGTATTTCCCCTGTACTGTGACATCACTGTGTATATTATCCCTGTACTGTGACATCACTGTGTGTATTATCCCTGTACTGTGACATCACTGTGTGTATTATCCCTGTACTGTGACATCACTGTGTGAATTATCCTTGTACTGTGGCGTCAATGTGTGTATTATCCCTGTACTGTGACACCACTGTGTGTATTATCCCTGTACTGTGACATCACAGTGTGTATTATCTCTGTACTCTGATATCACTGTGTATTATCCTTGTACTGTGACATCACTGTGTGTATTATCCCTGTACTGTGATGTCACTGTGTGTATTATCCCTGTACTGTGACATCACTGTGTGTATTATCCCTGTACTGTGACATCACTGTGTGTATTATCCCTGTACTGTGACGTCACTGTGTATATTATCCCTGTACTGTGACGTCACTGTGCATTATTCCTGTACTGTGACATCACTGTGTGTATTATCCCTGTACTGTGACATCACAGTGTATTTCCCCTGTACTGTGACATCACCGTGTGTATTATTCCTGTACTGTGACATCACTTTGTATTATTCCTGTACTGTGACATCACTGTGTGTATTATCCCTGTACTGTGACGTCACTGTGTGTATTATCCTTGTACTGTGATGTCACTGTGCATTATTCATGTACTGTGACATCACTGTGTATCATCCCTGTACTGTGACACCATTGTGTGTATTATCCCTGTACTGTGACATCACAGTGTGTATTATCTCTGTACTCTGATATCACTGTGTATTATCCTTGTACTTTGACGTCAATGTGTGTATTATCCCTGTACTGTGATGTCACTGTGCATTATTCATGTACTGTGACATCACTGTGTATCATCCCTGTACTGTGACACCATTGTGTGTATTATCCCTGTACTGTGACATCACAGTGTGTATTATCTCTGTACTCTGATATCACTGTGTATTATCCTTATACTGTGACGTCACTGTGTGTATTATCCCTGTACTGTGATGTCACTGTGTGTATTATCCCTGTACTGTGACGTCACTGTGTGTATTATCCCTGTATTGTGACATCACTGTGTATTATCCCTGTACTGTGACATCACTGTGCATTATTCCTGTACTGTGACATCACTGTGTATATTATCCCTCTACTGTGACATCACTGTGCATTATTCCTGTACTGTGACATCACTGTATGTATTATCCCTGTACTGTGACATCACTGTGTTTATTATCCCTGTACTGTGACATCACTGTGTATGTTATCCCTGTACTGTGACATCACTGTGTATTATCCCTGTACTGTGACATCACTGTGTGTATCATCCCTGTACTGTGATATCACTGTGTATTATCCCTGTACTGTGACATCACTTTGTGTATTATCCCTGTTCAGTGACATCACTTTGTATTATCCCTGTAGTGACGTCACTGTGTGTATTATCCATGTACTGTGACGTCACTGTGTATTATCCCTGAACTGTGACATCACTGTGTGCATTCTCTGTACTGTGACGTCACTGTGTATTATCCCTGTACTGTGACGTCATTGTGTGTATTATCCCTGTACTGTGACATCACTGTGTATATTATCCCTGTAGTGACGTCACTGTGTGTATTATCCCTGTACTGTGCCATCACTGTGTATATTATCCCTGTACTGTGACATCACTGTGTGTATTATCCCTGTACTGTGACATCACTGTGTGTATTATCCCTGTACTGTGACATCACTGTGTGCATTATCTCTGTACTGTGACGTCACTGTGTATTATCCCTGTACTGTGTCACCACCACTTCTGAACCCCTTATAGCCAACCCCCTGATTCTCAGCTGGCATGCAGTATTGGGCAATACCTTCTCTTCTTCCTTCTGCTGTGGATTCTCTTCTGGACCTGTGTGACGTGGGGCAATGCTCGCATCTTCTTCATTTACCATATTGCATACTATGCTGCTTTCAGCCTGAGAAATATACACAACAGTATTCAGTATTACTTCATGGAAATTACTATGTGACAAGATCCCAACATTCAAACCATGAGGTATTTTATATGCACTATCCTTCCTTCCTTCATTTATTTATATAGAATTAAAGGGGTATTCCAGGATTTGTTTTTTTCTATAGCCTTTAAAGGGATACTCCGCCCATAGACATCTTATCCCCTATCTATTATCCCAGTACTGTGACATCACTGTGTGTATTATCCCTGTACTGTGACATCACTGTGTGTATTATCCCTGTACTGTGACATCACTGTGTGTATTATCCCTGTACTGTGACATCACTGTGTGTATTATCCCTGTACTGTGACATCACTATGTGTATTATCCCTGTACTGTGACATCACTGTGTATATTATCCCTGTACTGTGACATCACTGTGTGTATTATCCCTGTACTGTGACATCATTGTGTATTATCCCTGTAGTGACGTCACTGTGTGTATTATCCCTGCACTGTGACGTAACTGCGTGTATTATCCCTGTACTGTGACACCACTGTGTATTATCCCTGTACTGTGATGTCACTGTGTATTATCCCTGTACTGTGCCATCACTGTGTATATTATCCCTGTACTGTGACGTCACTGTGTATTACCCTGTACTGTGATGTCACTGTGTATTATCCCTGTACTGTGACATAACTGTGTGTATTATCCCTGTACTGTGACGTCACTGTGTATTATCCCTGTACTGTGACATCACTGTGTATTATCCCTGTACTGTGACATGACTGTGTATATTATCCCTGTACTGTGACGTCACTGTGTATTATCCCTGTACTGTGACGTCACTGTGTATTATCCCTGTACTGTGCCATCACTGTGTATATTATCCCTTTACTGTGACATCACTGTGTATATTATCCCTGTACTGTGACGTCACTGTGTATTATCCCTGTACTGTGACATCACTGTGTGTATTATCCCTGTACTGTAACATCACTGTGTGTATTATCCCTGTACTGTGACGTCACTGTGTGTATTATCTCTGTACTGTGACATTACTGTGTATTATCTCTGTACTGTGACGTCACTGTGTATTATCCCTGTACTGTGACATCACTGTGTATTATCCCTGTACTGTGCCATCACTGTGTATATTATCCCTGTACTGTGACGTCACTGTGTATTACCCTGTACTGTGATGTCACTGTGTATTATCCCTGTACTGTGACATAACTGTGTGTATTATCCATGTACTGTGACGTCACTGTGTATTATCCCTGTACTGTGACATCACTGTGTATTTTCCCTGTACTGTGACATCACTGTGTATATTATCCCTGTACTTTGACGTCACTGTGTATTATCCCTGTACTGTGACGTCACTGTGTATTATCCCTGTACTGTGCCATCACTGTGTATATTATCCCTGTACTGTGACATCACTGTGTATATTATCCCTGTACTGTCACATCACTGTGTATGTTATCCCTGTACTGTGACATCCCTGTGTGTATTATCCCTGTACTGTGATATCACTGTGTATTATCCCTGTACTGTGACATCACTGTGTGTATTATCCCTGTACTGTGACATCACTGTGTATTATCCCTGTACTATGACATCACTGTGTGTATTATCTCTGTACTGTGACGTCACTGTGTATTATCCCTGTACTCTGACGTCACTGTGTATTATCCCTGTACTGTGCCATCACTGTGTATAATATCCCTGTACTGTGACGTCACTGTGTATTATCCCTGTACTGTGACACCACTGTGTGTATTATCCCTGTACTGTGACATCACTGTGTGTATTATCCCTGTACTGTGACGTCACTGTGTATTATTCCTGTACTGTGACATCACTGTGTGTATTATCCCTGTACTGTGACATCACTGTGTATTATCTCTGTACTGTGACATCACTGTGTATTATCTCTGTACTGTGACATCACTGTGTGTATTATCCCTGTACTGTGACGTCACTGTGTATTATTCCTGTACTGTGACATCACTGTGTGTATTATCCCTGTACTGTGTCACCACCACTTCTGAACCCCTTATAGCCAACCCCCTGATTCTCAGCTGGCATGCAGTATTGGGCAATACCTTCTCTTCTTCCTTCTGCTGTGGATTCTCTTCTGGACCTGTGTGACGTGGGGCAATGCTCGCATCTTCTTCATTTACCATATTGCATACTATGCTGCTTTCAGCCTGAGAAATATTCACAACAGTATTCAGTATTACTTCATGGAAATGACTATGTGACAAGATCCCAACATTCAAACCATGAGGTATTTTATATGCACTATCCTTCCTTCCCTCATTTATTTATATAGAATTAAAGGGGTATTCAAGGATTTGTTTTTTTCTATAGCCTATAAAGGGGTACTCCGCCCATAGACATCTTATCCCCTATCTATTATCCCTGTACTGTGACATCACTGTGTGTATTATCCCTGTACTGTGACATCCCTGTGTGTATTATCCCTGTACTGTGACATCACTGTGTGTATTATCCCTGTACTGTGACATCACTGTGTGTATTATCCCTGTACTGTGACATCACTGTGTGTGTTATCCCTGTACTGTGACATCAGTGTGTGTATTATCCCTGTACTGTGACATCACTGTGTATATTATCCCTGTACTGTAGCATCACTGTGTGTATTATCCCTGCACTGTGACACCACTGTGTGTATTATCCCTGTACTGTGACATCACTGTGTGTATTATCCCTGTACTGTGACATCACTATGTGTATTACCCCTGTACTGTGACATAATTGTGTGTATTATCCCTGTACTGTGACATCACTGTGTATATTATCCCTGTACTGTGACATCATTGTGTATTATCCCTGTAGTGACGTCACTGTGTATATTATCCCTGCACTGTGACGTAACTGCGTGTATTATCCCTGTACTGTGACGTCACTGTGTATTATCCCTGTACTGTGATGTCACTGTGTATTATCCCTGTACTGTGACATAACTGTGTGTATTATCTCTGTACTGTGACGTCACTGTGTATTATCCCTGTACTGTGACATCACTGTGTATTATCCCTGTAGTGACGTCACTGTGTGTATTATCCCTGTACTGTGATGTCTCTGTGTATTATCCCTGTACTGTGAAATCACTGTGTATATTATCCCTGTTCTGTTACATCACTGTGTATTATCCCTGTAGTGACGTCACTGTGTGTATTATCCCTGTACTGTGATGTCACTGTGTATTATCCCTGTACTGTGACATCACTGTGTATATTATCCCTGTACTGTGACGTCACTGTGTATTACCCTGTACTGTGATGTCACTGTGTATTATCCCTGTACTGTTGTTACGCCGAGCGCTCCGGGTCCCCGTTCCTCCCCGGAGCGCTCGCCTCATCTTCGTTGTTGCAGCGCCCCGGTCAGATCCACTGACCGGGTGCGCTGCGGTCCCGCCTTCAGCCGGGATGCGATTCGCGATGCGGATAGCGCCCGCTCGCGATGCGCACCCCGGCCCCCGTACCTGACTCGCTCTCCCTCGGTCCTGTCCCGGCGCGCGCGGCCCCGCTCCCTAGGGCGCGCGCGCGCCGGGTCTCTGCGATTTAAAGGGCCAGTGCACCAATGATGGTGCCTGGCCCAATCTTCCCAATTAGCTTAATTGGCTCCCACCTGTGCACTTCCCTATATCACCTCACTTCCCCTGCACTCCCTTGCCGGATCTTGTTGCACTTGTGCCTAGTGAAAGCGTTCCCTTGTCTGTTCCTAGTCCGTGTTCCTGACCTCCTGCCGTTGCCCCTGACTACGATCCTTGCCGCCTGCCCCCGACCTTCTGCTACGTCCGACCTTGCTTCTGCCTACTCCCTTGTACCGCGCCTATCTTCAGCATCTTCAGCAGCCAGAGAGGTGAGCCGTTGCTAGTGGATACGACCTGGTCACTACCGCCGCAGCAAGACCATCCCGCTTTGCGGCGGGCTCTGGTGAAAACCTGTAGTGGCTTAGAACCGGTCCACTAGCGCGGTCCTCGCCATCCCTCTCTGGCACAGAGGATCCACTACCTGCCAGCCGGCATCGTGACAGTAGATCCGGCCATGGATCCCGCTGAAGTTCCTCTGCCAGTTGTCGCTGACCTCACCACGGTGGCCGCCCAGCAAGCCCGACAGATCGCCCTTCTAACCCGTCAGCTGTCGGAAATGTCCACCATTTCGCACCAACTTCAGTCGCAACTTCTCCAGCAATCTTCTCCTCCGCCAGCTCCTGCACCTCCTCCGCAGCGAGTGGCCACTCCTAGCCTCCGCCTGTCCTTGCCGGACAAATTTAATGGGGACTCTAAGTATTGCCGTGGCTTTCTTTCGCAATGTTCCCAGCACTTGGAGATGATGTCGGACCAGTTTCCTACTGAAAGGTCTAAGGTGGTTTTCGTGTTCTGCCTTCTGTCTGGAAAAGCCCTGTCATGGGCCGCACCGCTCTGGGACCGCAATGACCCCGTCACTGCCTCTGTACACTCCTTCTTCTCGGAAATTCGAAGTGTCTTTGAGGAACCTGCCCGAGCTTCTTCAGCCGAGATTGCCCTGCTGAACCTGGCCCAGGGTGTTTCTTCCGTTGGCGAGTACGCCATTCAGTTCCGTGCTCTTGCTTACGAGTTGTCCTGGAATAGTGAGATTCTCTGCGCGACCTTTAAAAAAGGCCTATCCAGCAACATTAAAGATGTTCTGGCCGCACGAGAGACTCCTGCTGACCTACATGAACTCATTCATCTAGCCACTCGCATTGACATGCGTTCTTCCGGATGGCGTCTGGAGCTCCGCCTGGATATGGACTTTGTTCGCACGAAGCGTTTTTTCTCTCCGGCTCCTCTCTCCTCTGGTCCTCTGCAATCTGTTCCTGTGCTTCCCGCCGCGGAGGCTATGCAAGTTGACCGGTCTTGCTTGACACCTCAAGAGAGGACACGACGCCGCATGGAGAATCTTTGCCTGTACTATGCCGGTACCGAACACTTCCTGAAGGATTGTCCTATCCGTCCTCCCCGCCTGGAAAGACGTACGCTGACTCCGCACAAAGGTGACACAGTTCTTGATGTCAACTCTGCTTCTCCACGCCTTACTGTGCCTGTGCGGATATCTGCCTCTACCTTCTCCTTCTCTACTATGCTCTTCTTGGATTCCGGATCTGCAGGAAAATTTTTTTTGGCCTCTCTCATCAACAGGTTCTACGTTCCTGTGACCAGTCTCGCCAGACCCCTCTACATCTATTGTTTTTACAATAAAAGATTGGACTGTCTCGTACGTTTCCACACAGAACCCCTCCTAATTTGCATCGGACCTCATCACGGAAAAATTGAGTTTTTTTTCCTCAGGTTCTTTGGCCCCAAGAAGAGGGGGAGACCCAAGGGGGGGGGTACTGTTACGCCGAGCGCTCCGGGTCCCCGTTCCTCCCCGGAGCGCTCGCCTCATCTTCGTTGTTGCAGCGCCCCGGTCAGATCCACTGACCGGGTGCGCTGCGGTCCCGCCTTCAGCCGGGATGCGATTCGCGATGCGGATAGCGCCCGCTCGCGATGCGCACCCCGGCCCCCGTACCTGACTCGCTCTCCCTCGGTCCTGTCCCGGCGCGCGCGGCCCCGCTCCCTAGGGCGCGCGCGCGCCGGGTCTCTGCGATTTAAAGGGCCAGTGCACCAATGATGGTGCCTGGCCCAATCTTCCCAATTAGCTTAATTGGCTCCCACCTGTGCACTTCCCTATATCACCTCACTTCCCCTGCACTCCCTTGCCGGATCTTGTTGCACTTGTGCCTAGTGAAAGCGTTCCCTTGTCTGTTCCTAGTCCGTGTTCCTGACCTCCTGCCGTTGCCCCTGACTACGATCCTTGCCGCCTGCCCCCGACCTTCTGCTACGTCCGACCTTGCTTCTGCCTACTCCCTTGTACCGCGCCTATCTTCAGCATCTTCAGCAGCCAGAGAGGTGAGCCGTTGCTAGTGGATACGACCTGGTCACTACCGCCGCAGCAAGACCATCCCGCTTTGCGGCGGGCTCTGGTGAAAACCTGTAGTGGCTTAGAACCGGTCCACTAGCGCGGTCCTCGCCATCCCTCTCTGGCACAGAGGATCCACTACCTGCCAGCCGGCATCGTGACAACTGTGACATAACTGTGTGTATTATCTCTGTACTGTGACGTCATTGTGTATTATCCCTGTACTGTGACATCACTGTGTATTATCCCTGTACTGTGCCATCACTGTGTATATTATCCCTGTACTGTGACGTCACTGTGTATTACCCTGTACTGTGATGTCACTGTGTATTATCCCTGTACTGTGACATAACTGTGTATTACCCCTGTACTGTGTCACCACCACTTCTGAACCCCTTATAGCCAACCCCCTGATTCTCAGCTGGCATGCAGTATTGGGCAATACCTTCTCTTCTTCCTTCTGCTGTGGATTCTCTTCTGGACCTGTGTGACGTGGTGCAATGCTCGCATCTTCTTCATTTACCATATTGCATACTATGCTGCTTTCAGCCTGAGAAATATTCACAACAGTATTCAGTATTACTTCATGGAAATTACTATGTGACAATGTACTGTACTGTGACATCACTGTGTGTATTATCCCTGTACTGTGACATCACTGTGTAATATCCCTGTACTGTGACATCATTGTGTATTATCCCTGTAGTGACGTCACTGTGTATATTATCCCTGCACTGTGACGTAACTGCGTGTATTATCCCTGTACTGTGACGTCACTGTGTATTACCCTGTACTGTGATGTCACTGTGTATTATCCCTGTACTGTGACATAACTGTGTGTATTATCTCTGTACTGTGACGTCACTCTGTATTATCCCTGTACTGTGACATCACTGTGTATTATCCCTGTACTGTGCCATCACTGTGTATATTATCCCTGTACTGTGACGTCACTGTGTATTACCCTGTACTGTGATGTCACTGTGTATTATCCCTGTACTGTGACATCACTGTGTGTATTATCCCTGTACTGTGACATCACTGTGTATTGTCACGATGCCGGCTGGCAGGTAGTGGATCCTCTGTGCCAGAGAGGGATTGGCGTGGACCGTGCTAGTGGATCGGTTCTAAGTCACTACTGGTTTTCACCAGAGCCCGCCGCAAAGCGGGATGGTCTTGCTGCGGCGGTAGTGACCAGGTCGTATCCACTAGCAACGGCTCACCTCTCTGGCTGCTGAAGATAGGCGCGGTACAAGGGAGTAGACAGAAGCAAGGTCGGACGTAGCAGAAGGTCGGGGCAGGCAGCAAGGATCGTAGTCAGGGGCAACGGCAGGAGGTCCGGAACACAGGCTAGGAACACACAAGGAAACGCTTTCACTGGCACAATGGCAACAAGATCCGGCAAGGAAGTGCAGGGGAAGTGAGGTGATATAGGGAAGTGCACAGGTGAAGACACTAATTGGAATCACTGCGCCAATCAGCGGCGCAGTGGCCCTTTAAATCGCAAAGACCCGGCGCGCGCGCGCCCTAGGGAGCGGGGCCGCGCGCGCCGGGACAGGACCGAGGGAGAGCGAGTCAGGTACGGGAGCCGAGGTGCGCATCGCGAGCGGGCGCTACCCGCATCGCGAATCGCATCCCGGCTGGAAGCGGAATCGCAGCGCCCCGGGTCAGTGGATCTGACCGGAGCGCTGCAGCGGGGAGAGTGTAGCGAGCGCTCCGGGGAGGAGCGGGGACCCGGAGCGCTCGGCGTAACAGTACCCCCCCCCTTGGGTCTCCCCCTCTTCTTAGAGCCTGAGAACCTGAGGAGCAGACTTTTGTCTAGGATGTTGTCCTCAGGTTCCCAGGATCTCTCTTCAGGACCACAACCCTCCCAGTCCACTAAAAAAAAAGTTTTCCCTGTGACCTTTTTAGAAGCTAAGATCTCTTTGACAGAGAAGATGTCCGAGGAGCCGGAAACAGGAGTGGGAGGAACAGATTTGGGAGAAAAACGGTTGAGGATGAGTGGTTTAAGAAGAGAGACGTGAAAGGCATTAGGGATACGAAGAGAAGGAGGAAGAAGAAGTTTGTAAGAGACAGGATTAATTTGACACAAAATTTTGAAAGGACCAAGATAGCGTGGTCCCAACTTGTAGCTAGGGACACGGAAGCGGACATATTTGGCGGAGAGCCATACCTTGTCTCCAGGGGAAAAAACGGGAGGAGCTCTTCTTTTCTTATCCGCGAACTTCTTCATGCGTGATGAAGCCTGTAAGAGAGAATTTTGGGTCTCTCTCCATATGATGGAAAGGTCACGAGAAATTTCATCCACAGCGGGCAGACCAGAGGGCAAGGGGGTAGGGAGGGGGGGAAGAGGGTGACGGCCGTACACCACGAAAAATGGGGATTTGGAGGAAGATTCAGAGACTCTGAAGTTATACGAGAATTCGGCCCATGGAAGGAGATCTGCCCAGTCATCCTGGCGGGAGGAAACAAAATGTCGCAAATAATCACCCAAGACCTGGTTAATTCTTTCTACTTGTCCATTGGACTGGGGATGATATGCAGAAGAAAAATTTAATTTAATCTTGAGTTGTTTACAGAGAGCCCTCCAGAATTTAGACACGAATTGGACGCCTCTATCCGAGACGATCTGCGTAGGCAACCCGTGAAGACGAAAAATGTGTACAAAAAATTGTTTAGCCAACTGAGGCGCTGAAGGAAGACCAGGAAGAGGGATGAAATGTGCCATTTTGGAGAATCGATCAACGACCACCCAAATAACAGTGTTGCCACGGGAAGGGGGTAAATCAGTAATAAAATCCATACCAATCAGAGACCAAGGCTGTTCGGGGACAGGCAGGGGATGAAGAAAACCAGCGGGCTTCTGGCGAGGAGTCTTATCCCGGGCACAGATAGTGCAGGCTCGCACAAAGTCCACAACATCCGTCTCCAGAGTCGGCCACCAATAGAAGCGGGAGATGAGTTGCACAGATTTCTTGATGCCCACATGACCTGCGAGATGGGAGGAGTGACCCCATTTGAGGATTCCGAGGCGTTGGCGTGGAGAAACAAAGGTCTTTCCTGGAGGAGTTTGCCTGATGGAGGCAGGAGAAGTGGAGATCAGGCAGTCAGGTGGAATGATGTGTTGCGGAGAGAGTTCAACTTCTGAGGCATCCGAGGAACGAGAGAGAGCATCGGCCCTAATGTTCTTATCGGCAGGACGAAAGTGAATCTCAAAATTAAATCGGGCAAAGAACAGAGACCACCGGGCCTGGCGAGGATTCAGCCGTTGGGCAGACTGGAGGTAGGAGAGGTTCTTGTGGTCGGTGTAAATAATAACTGGAAATCTTGATCCCTCCAGCAGATGCCTCCATTCCTCAAGTGCTAATTTAATGGCTAGAAGCTCTCGATCCCCGATGGAGTAGTTCCTCTCCGCCGGAGAGAAGGTCCTAGAAAAAAAACCACAAGTGACAGCATGCCCGGAAGAATTTTTTTGTAGAAGAACAGCTCCAGCTCCCACTGAGGAGGCATCAACCTCCAATAGGAAGGGTTTGGAAGGGTCAGGTCTGGAGAGCACGGGAGCCGAAGAAAAGGCAGACTTGAGTCGTTTAAAGGCGTCTTCCGCTTGAGGAGGCCAAGACTTGGGATCGGCATTTTTTTTGGTTAAAGCCACGATAGGAGCCACAACGGTAGAAAAATGTGGAATAAATTGCCTGTAATAATTGGCGAACCCCAAAAAGCGTTGGATAGCACGGAGTCCGGAGGGGCGTGGCCAATCTAAGACGGCAGAGAGTTTGTCTGGATCCATTTGTAGTCCCTGGCCAGAGACCAAATATCCTAGAAAAGGAAGAGATTGGCATTCAAACAGACATTTCTCAATTTTGGCATAGAGTTGATTGTCACGAAGTCTCTGAAGAACCATACGGACATGCTGGCGGTGTTCTTCTAGATTGGCAGAAAAAATTAGGATATCGTCCAGATATACAACAACACAGGAGTATAACAGATCACGAAAAATTTCATTAACAAAGTCTTGGAAGACAGCAGGGGCGTTGCACAGGCCAAAGGGCATGACCAGATACTCAAAGTGTCCATCTCTGGTGTTAAATGCCGTTTTCCACTCATCCCCCTCTCTGATGCGGATGAGGTTATAGGCGCCTCTTAAGTCCAATTTAGTAAAGATGTGGGCACCTTGGAGGCGATCAAAGAGTTCAGAGATGAGGGGTAGGGGGTAGCGGTTCTTAACCGTGATTTTATTAAGACCGCGGTAGTCAATGCAAGGACGTAGGGAGCCATCTTTTTTGGACACAAAGAAAAATCCGGCTCCGGCAGGAGAGGAGGATTTACGGATAAAGCCCTTTTTTAAATTTTCCTGGACGTATTCAGACATGGCAAGAGTCTCTGGGGCAGAGAGAGGATAAATTCTGCCCCGGGGTGGAGTAGTGCCCGGGAGGAGGTCGATAGGACAATCATAAGGCCTGTGAGGAGGTAGAGTCTCAGCTTGTTTTTTGCAGAAAACATCCGCGAAGTCCATATAGGCCTTAGGGAGACCGGTTACTGGAGGAACCACAGAGTCACGGCAAGGGTTACTGGGAACCGGTTTTAGACAGTCCTTGGAACAAGAGGGCCCCCAACTCTTGATCTCCCCAGTGGACCAATCCAGGGTTGGGGAATGAAGTTGAAGCCAGGGAAGTCCAAGGAGAATTTCCGAGGTGCAATTGGGGAGGACCAAAAGTTCAATCCTCTCGTGATGAGATCCGATGCTCATTAGAAGGGGCTCCGTGCGGAAACGTATGGTACAGTCCAATCTTTCATTGTTTACACAATTGATGTAAAGGGGTCTGGCGAGACTGGTCACTGGGATGTTGAACCTGTTGACGAGAGAGGCCAAAATAAAATTTCCTGCAGATCCAGAGTCCAAGAAGGCCACAGTAGAGAAGGAGAAGGCAGAGGCAGACATCCGCACAGGCACAGTAAGACGTGGAGAAGCAGAGTAGACATCAAGGACTGTCTCACCTTTGTGCGGAGTCAGCGTACGTCTTTCCAGGCGGGGAGGACGGATAGGACAATCCCTCAGGAAGTGTTCGGTACTAGCACAGTACAGGCAGAGGTTCTCCATGCGGCGTCGTGTCCTCTCTTGAGGTGTCAGGCGAGACCGGTCGACCTGCATAGCCTCCACGGCGGGAGGCACAGGAACAGATTGCAGGGGACCAGAGGAGAGAGGAGCCGAGGAGAAGAAACGCCTCGTGCGAACAGAGTCCATATCTTGGCGGAGCTCCTGACGCCTTTCGGAAAAACGCATGTCAATGCGAGTGGCTAGGTGAATAAGTTCATGTAGATTAGCAGGAATTTCTCGTGCGGCCAGAACATCTTTAATGTTGCTGGATAGGCCTTTTTTAAAGGTCGCGCAGAGGGCCTCATTATTCCAGGATAATTCTGAAGCAAGAGTACGGAATTGTACGGCATACTCGCCAACGGAAGAATTACCCTGGACCAGGTTCAACAGGGCAGTCTCAGCAGAAGAGGCTCGGGCAGGTTCCTCAAAGACACTTCGGATTTCCGAGAAGAAGGAGTGTACAGAGGCAGTGACGGGGTCATTGCGGTCCCAGAGCGGTGTGGCCCATGACAGGGCTTTTCCAGACAGAAGGCTGACTACGAAAGCCACCTTAGACCTTTCAGTGGGAAACAGGTCCGACATCATCTCCAGATGCAGGGAACATTGGGAAAGAAAGCCACGGCAAAACTTAGAGTCCCCATCAAATTTATCCGGCAAGGATAGGCGTAGACCAGGAGCGGCCACTCGCTGCGGAGGAGGTGCAGGAGCTGGCGGAGGAGATGACTGCTGAAGCTGTGGTAGTAACTGCTGTAGCATAACGGTCAGTTGAGAAAGCTGTTGGCCTTGTTCGCTATCTGTTGTGACTGCTGGGCGACCACCGTGGTAAGGTCAGCGACAACTGGCAGAGGAACTTCAGCGGGATCCATGGCCGGATCTACTGTCACGATGCCGGCTGGCAGGTAGTGGATCCTCTGTGCCAGAGAGGGATTGGCGTGGACCGTGCTAGTGGATCGGTTCTAAGTCACTACTGGTTTTCACCAGAGCCCGCCGCAAAGCGGGATGGTCTTGCTGCGGCGGTAGTGACCAGGTCGTATCCACTAGCAACGGCTCACCTCTCTGGCTGCTGAAGATAGGCGCGGTACAAGGGAGTAGACAGAAGCAAGGTCGGACGTAGCAGAAGGTCGGGGCAGGCAGCAAGGATCGTAGTCAGGGGCAACGGCAGGAGGTCCGGAACACAGGCTAGGAACACACAAGGAAACGCTTTCACTGGCACAATGGCAACAAGATCCGGCAAGGAAGTGCAGGGGAAGTGAGGTGATATAGGGAAGTGCACAGGTGAAGACACTAATTGGAATCACTGCGCCAATCAGCGGCGCAGTGGCCCTTTAAATCGCAAAGACCCGGCGCGCGCGCGCCCTAGGGAGCGGGGCCGCGCGCGCCGGGACAGGACCGAGGGAGAGCGAGTCAGGTACGGGAGCCGGGGTGCGCATCGCGAGCGGGCGCTACCCGCATCGCGAATCGCATCCCGGCTGGAAGCGGAATCGCAGCGCCCCGGGTCAGTGGATCTGACCGGAGCGCTGCAGCGGGGAGAGTGTAGCGAGCGCTCCGGGGAGGAGCGGGGACCCGGAGCGCTCGGCGTAACATGTATATTATCCCTGTACTGTGACGTCACTGTGTATTACCCTGTACTGTGACGTCACTGTGTATTACCCTGTACTGTGACGTCACTGTGTATTATCCCTGTACTCTGACATCACTGTATATATTATCTTTGTACTGTGACGTCACTGTGTATTATCCCTGTACTGTGACATCACTGTGTATTATCCCTGTACTGTGTCACCACCACTTCTGAACCCCTTATAGCCAACCCCCTGATTCTCAGCTGACATGCAGTATTGGGCAATACCTTCTCTTCTTCCTTCTGCTGTGGATTCTCTTCTGGACCTGTGTGACGTGGGGCAATGCTCGCATCTTCTTCATTTACCATATTGCATACTATGCTGCTTTCAGCCTGAGAAATATTCACAACAGTATTCAGTATAACTTCATGGAAATTACTATGTGACAAGATCCCAACATTCAAACCATGAGGTATTTTATATGCACTTTCCTTCCTTCCTTCATTTATTTATATAGAATTAAAGGGGTATTCAAGGATTTGTTTTTTTCTATAGCCTATAAAGGGGTACTCCGCCCATAGACATCTTATCCCCTATCTATTATCCCTGTACTGTGACATCACTGTGTGTATTATCCCTGTACTGTGACATCCCTGTGTGTATTATCCCTGTACTGTGACATCACTGTGTATTATCCCTGTACTGTGACATCACTGTGTATATTATCCCTGTTCCGTTACATCACTGTGTATTATCCCTGTAGTGACGTCACTGTGTGTATTATTCCTGTACTGTGATGTCACTGTGTATTATCCCTGTACTGTGACATCACTGTGTATTATCCCTGTACTATGACATCACTGTGTGCATTATCTCTGTACTGTGACGTCACTGTGTATTATCCCTGTACTCTGACGTCACTGTGTATTATCCCTGTACTGTGCCATCACTGTGTATATTATCCCTGTACTGTGACATCACTGTGTGTATTATCCCTGTACTGTGACAACACTGTGTATATTATCCCTGTACTGTGACATCACTGTGTATGTTATCCCTGTTCTGTGACATCACTGTGTGTATTATCCCTGTACTGTGATATCACTGTGTATTATCCCTGTACTGTGACATCACTGTGTGTATTATCCCTGTACTGTGACATCACTGTGTATTATCCCTGTACTGTGACATCACTGTGTATATTATCCTTGTTCTGTTACATCACTGTGTATTATCCCTGTAGTGACGTCACTGTGTGTATTATCCCTGTACTGTGATGTCACTGTGTATTATCTCTGTACTGTGACGTCACTGTGTATTATCCCTGTACTCTGACGTCACTGTGTATTATCCCTGTACTGTGCCATCACTGTGTATATTATCCCTGTACTGTGACATCACTGTGTGTATTATCCCTGTACTGTGACACCACTGTGTGTATTATCCCTGTACTGTGACATCACTGTGTGTATTATCCCTGTACTGTGACGTCACTGTGTATTATTCCTGTACTGTGACATCACTGTGTGTATTATCCCTGTACTGTGTCACCACCACTTCTGAACCCCTTATAGCCAACCCCCTGATTCTCAGCTGGCATGCAGTATTGGGCAATACCTTCTCTTCTTCCTTCTGCTGTGGATTCTCTTCTGGACCTGTGTGACGTGGGGCAATGCTCGCATCTTCTTCATTTACCATATTGCATACTATGCTGCTTTCAGCCTGAGAAATATACACAACAGTATTCAGTATTACTTCATGGAAATGACTATGTGACAAGATCCCAACATTCAAACCATGAGGTATTTTATATGCACTATCCTTCCTTCCTTCATTTATTTATATAGAATTAAAGGGGTATTCCAGGATTTGTTTTTTTCTATAGCCTTTAAAGGGGTACTCCGCCCATAGACATCTTATCCCCTATCTATTATCCCAGTATTGTGACATCACTGTGTGTATTATCCCTGTACTGTGACATCACTGTGTGTATTATCCCTGTACTGTGACATCACTGTGTGTATTATCCCTGTACTGTGACATCACTGTGTGTATTATCCCTGTACTGTGACATCACTGTGTGTGTTATCCCTGTACTGTGACATCACTGTGTGTATTATCCCTGTACTGTGACATCACTGTGTGTATTATCCCTGTACTGTAGCATCACTGTGTGTATTATCCCTGCACTGTGACACCACTGTGTGTATTATCCCTGTACTGTGACATCACTGTGTGTATTATCCCTGTACTGTGACATCACTATGTGTATTACCCCTGTACTGTGACATAATTGTGTGTATTATCCCTGTACTGTGACATCACTGTGTATATTATCCCTGTACTGTGACATCATTGTGTATTATCCCTGTAGTGACGTCACTGTATATATTATCCCTGCACTGTGACGTAACTGCGTGTATTATCCCTGTACTGTGACGTCACTGTGTATTATCCCTGTACTGTGATGTCACTGTGTATTATCCCTGTACTGTGACATAACTGTGTGTATTATCTCTGTACTGTGACGTCACTGTGTATTATCCCTGTACTGTGACATCACTGTGTATTATCCCTGTACTGTGACATCACTGTGTATATTATCCCTGTTCTGTTACATCACTGTGTATTATCCCTGTAGTGATGTCACTGTGTGTATTATCCCTGTACTGTGATGTCACTGTGTATTATCCCTGTACTGTGAAATCACTGTGTATATTATCCCTGTTCTGTTACATCACTGTGTATTATCCCTGTAGTGACGTCACTGTGTGTATTATCCCTGTACTGTGATGTCACTGTGTATTATCCCTGTACTGTGACATCACTATGTATATTATCCCTGTACTGTGACGTCACTGTGTATTACCCTGTACTGTGATGTCACTGTGTATTATCCCTGTACTGTGACATAACTGTGTGTATTATCTCTGTACTGTGACGTCACTGTGTATTATCCCTGTACTGTGACATCACTGTGTATTATCCCTGTACTGTGCCATCACTGTGTATATTATCCCTGTACTGTGACGTCACTGTGTATTACCCTGTACTGTGATGTCACTGTGTATTATCCCTGTACTGTGACATAACTGTGTATTACCCCTGTACTGTGTCACCACCACTTCTGAACCCCTTATAGCCAACCCCCTGATTCTCAGCTGGCATGCAGTATTGGGCAATACCTTCTCTTCTTCCTTCTGCTGTGGA
Source organism: Hyla sarda (assembly GCF_029499605.1). Lineage (NCBI taxonomy): Eukaryota > Metazoa > Chordata > Amphibia > Anura > Hylidae > Hyla > Hyla sarda. Next base: position 26,069,488 of record NC_079200.1, read on the forward strand.
TTCTCTTCTGGACCTGTGTGACGTGGTGCAATGCTCGCATCTTCTTCATTTACCATATTGCATACTATGCTGCTTTCAGCCTGAGAAATATACACCACAGTATTCAGTATTACTTCATGGAAATTACTATGTGATAATGTACTGTACTGTGACATCACTGTGTGTATTATCCCTGTACTGTGACATCACTGTGTAATATCCCTGTACTGTGACATCATTGTGTATTATCCCTGTAGTGACGTCACTGTGTATATTATCCCTGCACTGTGACGTAACTGCGTGTATTATCCCTGTTCTGTGACGTCACTGTGTATTATCCCTGTACTGTGACATCACTGTGTATATTATCCCTGTACTGTGACGTCACTGTGTATTACCCTGTACTGTGATGTCACTGTGTATTATCCCTGTACTGTGACATAACTGTGTGTATTATCTCTGTACTGTGACGTCACTGTGTATTATCCCTGTACTGTGACATCACTGTGTATTATCCCTGTACTGTGCCATCACTGTGTATATTATCCCTGTACTGTGACGTCACTGTGTATTACCCTGTACTGTGATGTCACTGTGTATTATCCCTGTACTGTGACATCACTGTGTGTATTATCCCTGTACTGTGACATCACTGTGTATATTATCCCTGTACTGTGACGTCACTGTGTATTACCCTGTACTGTGACGTCACTGTGTATTATCCCTGTACTGTGACGTCACTGTGTATTACCCTGTACTGTGACGTCACTGTGTATTATCCCTGTACTCTGACATCACTGTATATATTATCTTTGTACTGTGACGTCACTGTGTATTATCCCTGTACTGTGTCACCACCACTTCTGAACCCCTTATAGCCAACCCCCTGATTCTCAGCTGGCATGCAGTATTGGGCAATACCTTCTCTTCTTCCTTCTGCTGTGGATTCTCTTCTGGACCTGTGTGACGTGGTGCAATGCTCGCATCTTCTTCATTTACCATATTGCATACTATGCTGCTTTCAGCCTGAGAAATATACACAACAGTATTCAGTATTACTTCATGGAAATTACTATGTGACAAGATCCCAACATTCAAACCATGAGGTATTTTATATGCACTTTCCTTCCTTCATTCCTTCCTTCCTTCCTTTATTTATATATAGTTACAGGGATATTCCAGGATTTTTATTTCTATAGCCTTTAAAGGGGTACTCCGCCCCTAGACATCTTATCCCCCATCTATTATCCCTGTACTGTGACATCACTGTGTGTATTATCCCTGTACTGTGACATCACTGTGTGTATTATCCCTGTACTGTGACATCACTGTGTATTATCCCTGTACTGTGACATCACTGTGTATATTGTCCCTGTAATGTGACATCACTGTCTGTATTATCCCTGTACTGTGACATCACTGTGTGTAATATCTCTCTACTGTGACATCACTGTGTGTATTATCCCTGTACTGTGACATCACTGTGTGTATTATCCCTGTACTGTGAAAGCACTGTGTGTATTATCCCTGTACTGTGACATCACTGTGTGTATTATCCCTGTACTGTGATATCACTGTGTGTTTTATCCCTGTATTGTGACATCACTGTGTGTATTATCCCTGTATTGTGACACCACTGTGTGTATTATCCCTGTACTGTGACACCACTGTTTGTATTATCCCTGTACTGTGACATCACTGTGTGTTTTATCCCTGTATTGTGACATCACTGTGTGTATTATCCCTGTACTGTGACATCACTGTGGGTATTATTCCTGTACTGTGGCACCACTGTGTGTATTAGCCCTGTACTGTGACATCACTGTGTGTATTATCCCTGTACTGTGACATTACTGTGTATATTATCCCTGTACTGTGACATCACTGTGTATTATCCCTGTACTGTGACTTCACTGTGTATTATCCCTGTATTGTGACATCACTGTGTGTATTATCCCTGTTCTGTGATGTCACTATGTATTATCCGTGTACTGTGACGTCACTGTGTGTATTATCCCTGTACTGTGACGTCACTGTGTGTATTATCCCTGTACTGTGACATCACTGTGTATTATCCCTGTATTGTGACATCACTGTGTGTATTATCCCTGTACTGTGATGTCACTGTGTATTATCCGTGTACTGTGACGTCACTGTGTGTATTATCCCTGTACTGTGACATCACTGTGTATATTATTCCTGTACTGTGACATCACTGTGTGTATTATCCCTGTACTGTGACATCCCTGTGTATTATCCCTGTACTGTGTTGTCACTGTGTGTATTATCCCTGTACTGTGACATCACTGTGTGTATTATCCCTGTACACTGACTTCACTGTGTATTATCCCTGAATTGTGACATCACTGTGTATATTATCCCTGTACTGTGACATCACTGTGTATTATCCCTGTACTGTGACATCACTGTGTATTATCCCTGTACTGTGACATCACTGTGTATTATCCCTGTACTGTGACATCACTGTGTGTATTATCCCTGTACTGTGACATCACTGTGTGTATTATCCCTGTACTGTGACATCACTGTGTATTATCCCTGTACTGTGACATCACTGTGTGTATTATCCCTGTACTGTGACATCACTGTGTGTATTATCCCTGTACTGTGACATCACTGTGTGTATTATCCCTGTACTGTGACATCACTGTGTATATTATCCCTGTACTGTGACATCACTGTGTATTATCCCTGTACTGTGCCATCACTGTGTATATTATCCCTGTACTGTGACATCACTGTGTGCATTATCCCTGTACTGTGACATCACTGTGTGTATTATCCCTGTACTGTGACGTCACTGTGTATTATCCCTGTACTGTGACATCACTGTGTGTATTATCCCTGTACTGTGACGTCACTGTGTATTATCCCTGTACTGTGACATCACTGTGTATATTATCCCTGTACTGTGACATCACTGCGTATTATCTCTGTACTGTGACATCACTGTGTATTATCTCTGTACTGTGACGTCACTGTGTGTATTATCCATGTACTGTGACATCACTGTGTATTATCCCTGTACTGTGACATCACTGTGTGTATTATCCCTGTACTGTGACGTCACTGTGTGTATTATCCCTGTACTGTGATGTCACTGTGTATTATCCATGTACTGTGACATCACTGTGTATTATCTCTGTACTGTGACTTCACTGTGTATTATCCCTGTACTGTGTCATCACCACTTCTGAACCCCTTATAGCCAACCCCCTGATTCTCAGCTGGCATGCAGTATTGGGCAATACCTTCTCTTCTTCCTTTTGCTGTGGATTCTCTTCTGGACCTGTGTGACGTGGGGCAATGCTCGCATCTTCTTCATTTACCATATTGCATACTATGCTGCTTTCAGCCTGAGAAATATTCACAACAGTATTCAGTATTACTTCATGGAAATGACTATGTGACAAGATCCCAACATTCAAACCATGAGGTATTTTATATGCACTATCCTTCCTTCATTCCTTCCTTCCTTCATTTATATATAGTTACAGGGATATTCCAGGATTTTTATTTCTATAGCCTTTAAAGGGGTACTCCGCCCCTAGACATCTTATCCCCCATCTATTATCCCTGTACTGTGACATCACTGTGTGTATTATCCCTGTACTGTGACATCACTGTGTGTATTATCCCTATACTGTGACATCACTGTGTATTATCCCTGTACTGTGACATCACTGTGTATATTGTCCCTGTAATGTGACATCACTGTCTGTATTATCCCTGTACTGTGACATCACTGTGTGTAATATCTCTCTACTGTGACATCACTGTGTGTATTATCCCTGTACTGTGACATCACTGTGTGTATTATCCCTGTACTGTGACATCACTGTGTGTATTATCCCTGTACTGTGAAAGCACTGTGTGTATTATCCCTGTACTGTGACATCACTGTGTGTATTATCCCTGTACTGTGACATCACTGTGTGTTTTATCCCTGTATTGTGACATAACTGTGTGTATTATCCCTGTATTGTGACACCACTGTGTGTATTATCCCTGTACTGTGACACCACTGTTTGTATTATCCCTGTACTGTGACATCACTGTGTGTTTTATCCCTGTATTGTGACATCACTGTGTGTATTATCCCTGTACTGTGACATCACTGTGGGTATTATTCCTGTACTGTGGCACCACTATGTGTATTAGCCCTGTACTGTGACATCACTGTGTGTATTATCCCTGTACTGTGACATTACTGTGTATATTATCCCTGTACTGTGACATTACTGTGTATATTATCCCTGTACTGTGACATCACTGTGTATTATCCCTGTACTGTGACATCACTGTGTGTATTATCCCTGTACTGTGACGTCACTGTGTATTATCCCTGTATTGTGACATCTGTCACGATGCCGGCTGGCAGGTAGTGGATCCTCTGTGCCAGAGAGGGATTGGCGAGGACCGCGCTAGTGGACCGGTTCTAAGTCACTACTGGTTTTCACCAGAGCCTTGCGGGATGGTCTTGCTGCGGCGGTAGTGACCAGGTCGTATCCACTAGCAACGGGTCACCTCTCTGACTGCTGATGATAGGCGAGGTACAAGGGAGTAGACAGAAGCAAGGTCGGACGTAGCAGAAGGTCGGGGGCAGGCGGCAAGGTTCGTAGTCAGGGTGGATAGCAGAAGTTCTGGTACACAGGCTTTAGACACACAATACGCTTTCACTAGGCACAAGGGCAACAAGATCCGGCAAGGGAGTGCATGGGAGGAGGTCAGATATAGTCAGGGACCAGGTGGAAGCCAATTAAACTAATTGGGCCAGGCACCAATCATTGGTGCACTGGCCCTTTAAGTCTCAGGGAGCTGGCGCGCGCGCGCCCTAGAGAGCGGAGCCGCGCGCGCCAGCACATGACAGCAGGGGACGGGAACGGGTAAGTGACCTGGGATGCGACTCGCGAGCGGGCGCGTCCCGCTGTGCGAATCGCATCCCCAACGGCCATGACAGTGCAGCGCTCCCGGTCAGCGGGACTGACCGGGGAGCTGCAGGGAGAAAGACGCCGTGAGCGCTCCGGGGAGGAGCGGGGACCCGGAGCGCTAGGCGTAACAGTACCCCCCCCCTTAGGTCTCCCCTTTTTTTTGTCCGGTGACTGCCTCCCCTGGGATGAGGACACCGGGAAGGAATGGATGGTTTCCTCAATGGCAGGCAGTACAGCAGGAGTAGGAATGGGGAGGGAGGGCAGAGGGTGAAGCTTGGCACGGGGCAGGGAGACACAAGGACGGGAGCCATGAGGGGACACAGAGGCTTTCCTGAAGGGACTGGGAGGGGGGGAGAGGCATTTTCTGTGGCAGGCAGAGTCCCTAACGACCTTAGGGGGACCGGATACAGGAGGAACCACAGGGTCACGGCAGGGAGTATTGGGAACCGGTTTAAGGCAGTCCTTGGAACAAGAGGGACCCCAACTCTTGATCTCCCCAGTGGACCAGTCCAGGGTTGGGGAATGGTGTAGAAGCCAGGGTAGTCCAAGGAGAATTTCGGAAGTGCAATTGGGAAGGACCAAAAATTCAATTTTCTCGTGATGAGGTCCGATGCACATTAGGAGGGGCTCCGTGCGGTAACGCACGGTGCAATCCAACCTGGCTCCGTTGACCGCGGAAATGTGGAGTGGCTTGACAAGACGGGTCATCGGAATGCGGAATTTATTCACCAAGGACTCCCGAATAAAATTCCCAGAAGCACCAGAGTCCAGGCAGGCCACGGCTGAGAGGGAAGAGCTGGCTGAAGTAGAAATCCGTACAGGCACCGTGAGACGTGGAGAAGCCGACTTAGCATCCAGAGACGCCACACCCACGAGAGCTGGGTGCGAGCGTGCGTTTCCCAGACGTGGAGGACGGATAGGGCAATCCACCAAAAAATGTTCGGTACTGGCACAGTACAGACAAAGATTCTCTTCCTTACGGCGATTCCTCTCTTCCAGGGTCAGGCGAGACCGATCCACTTGTATGGCTTCCTCGGCGGGAGGCCTAGGCGCAGATTGCAGTGGAGACTGTGGGAGAGGTGTCCAGAGATCTAAGTCTTTTTCCTGGCGGAGCTCTTGATGTCTCTCAGAAAAACGCATGTCAATGCGGGTGGCTAGATGAATGAGTTCATGCAGGTTAGCAGGAGTTTCTCGTGCGGCCAGAACATCTTTAATGTTGCTGGATAGGCCTTTTTTAAAGGTCGCGCAGAGGGCCTCATTATTCCAGGAAAGTTCAGAAGCAAGAGTACGGAATTGTATGGCGTACTCGCCAACGGAAGAATTACCCTGGACCAGGTTCAGCAGGGCAGTCTCAGCAGAAGAGGCTCGGGCAGGTTCCTCAAAGACACTTCGAATTTCCGAGAAGAAGGAGTGTACAGAGGCAGTGACGGGGTCATTGCGGTCCCAGAGCGGTGTGGCCCATGACAGAGCTTTTCCAGACAGAAGGCTGACTACGAAAGCCACCTTAGACCTTTCAGTAGGAAACTGGTCCGACATCATCTCCAAGTGCAGAGAACATTGCGAAAGAAAGCCACGGCAAAACTTAGAGTCCCCATTAAATTTGTCCGGCAAGGACAGGCGGAGGCTAGGAGTGGCCACTCGCTGCGGAAGGGGTGCAGGAGCTGGCGGAGGAGATGATTGCTGCTGAAGTTGCGACTGAAGTTGCTGCACAATGGTGAATACTTCCGACAGCTGGTGGGTTAGATGGGCGATCTGTCGGGATTGCTGGGCGACCACCGTGGTGATATCAGAGATATAAGGCAGAGGGACGTCAGCGGGATCCATGGCCGGATCTACTGTCACGATGCCGGCTGGCAGGTAGTGGATCCTCTGTGCCAGAGAGGGATTGGCGAGGACCGCGCTAGTGGACCGGTTCTAAGTCACTACTGGTTTTCACCAGAGCCCGCCGCAAAGCGGGATGGTCTTGCTGCGGCGGTAGTGACCAGGTCGTATCCCCTAGCAACGGGTCACCTCTCTGACTGCTGATGATAGGCGAGGTACAAGGGAGTAGACAGAAGCAAGGTCGGACGTAGCAGAAGGTCGGGGCAGGCGGCAAGGTTCGTAGTCAGGGTGGATAGCAGAAGTTCTGGTACACAGGCTTTAGACACACAATACGCTTTCACTAGGCACAAGGGCAACAAGATCCGGCAAGGGAGTGCATGGGAGGAGGTCAGATATAGTCAGGGACCAGGTGGAAGCCAATTAAACTAATTGGGCCAGGCACCAATCATTGGTGCACTGGCCCTTTAAGTCTCAGGGAGCTGGCGCGCGCGCGCCCTAGAGAGCGGAGCCGCGCGCGCCAGCACATGACAGCAGGGGACGGGAACGGGTAAGTGACCTGGGATGCGACTCGCGAGCGGGCGCGTCCCGCTGTGCGAATCGCATTCCCAACGGCCATGACAGTGCAGCGCTCCCGGTCAGCGGGACTGACCGGGGAGCTGCAGGGAGAAAGACGCCGTGAGCGCTCCGGGGAGGAGCGGGGACCCGGAGCGCTAGGCGTAACAACATCACTGTGTGTATTATCCCTGTTCTGTGATGTCACTATGTATTATCCGTGTACTGTGACGTCACTGTGTGTATTATCCCTCTACTGTGACGTCACTGTGTGTATTATCCCTGTACTGTGACATCACTGTGTATTATCCCTGTATTGTGACATCACTGTGTGTATTATCCCTGTACTGTGATGTCACTGTGTATTATCCGTGTACTGTGACGTCACTGTGTGTATTATCCCTGTACTGTGACATCACTGTGTATATTATTCCTGTACTGTGACATCACTGTGTGTATTATCCCTGTACTGTGACATCCCTGTGTATTATCCCTGTACTGTGTTGTCACTGTGTGTATTATCCCTGTACTGTGACATCACTGTGTGTATTATCCCTGTACACTGACTTCACTGTGTATTATCCCTGAATTGTGACATCACTGTGTATATTATCCCTGTACTGTGACATCACTGTGTATTATCCCTGTACTGTGACATCACTTTGTATTATCCCTGTACTGTGGCATCACTGTGTATTATCCCTGTACTGTGACATCACTGTGTGTATTATCCCTGTACTGTGACATCACTTTGTGTATTATCCCTGTACTGTGACATCACTGTGTATTATCCCTGTACTGTGACATCACTGTGTGTATTATCCCTGTACTGTGACATCACTGTGTGTATTATCCCTGTACTGTGACATCACTGTGTGTATTATCCCTGTACTGTGACATCACTGTGTATATTATCCCTGTACTGTGACATCACTGTGTATTATCCCTGTACTGTGCCATCACTGTGTATATTATCCCTGTACTGTGACATCACTGTGTGCATTATCCCTGTACTGTGACATCACTGTGTGCATTATCTCTGTACTGTGACGTCACTGTGTATATTATTCCTGTACTGTGACATCACTGTGTGTATTATCCCTGTACTGTGACGTCACTGTGTATTATCCCTGTACTGTGACATCACTGTGTATATTATCCCTGTACTGTGACATCACTGTGTATTATCTCTGTACTGTGACATCACTGTGTATTATCTCTGTACTGTGACGTCACTGTGTGTATTATCCATGTACTGTGACATCACTGTGTATTATCCCTGTACTGTGACATCACTGTGTGTATTATCCCTGTACTGTGACGTCACTGTGTGTATTATCCCTGTACTGTGACGTCACTGTGTATTATCCATGTACTGTGACATCACTGTGTATTATCTCTGTACTGTGACGTCACTGTGTATTATCCCTGTACTGTGTCATCACCACTTCTGAACCCCTTATAGCCAACCCCCTGATTCTCAGCTGGCATGCAGTATTGGGCAATACCTTCTCTTCTTCCTTCTGCTGTGGATTCTCTTCTGGACCTGTGTGACGTGGGGCAATGCTCGCATCTTCTTCATTTACCATATTGCATACTATGCTGCTTTCAGCCTGAGAAATATACACAACAGTATTCAGTATTACTTCATGGAAATGACTATGTGACAAGATCCCAACATTCAAACCATGAGGTATTTTATATGCACTTTCCTTCCTTCCTTCATTTATTTATATAGAATTAAAGGGGTATTCAAGGATTTTTTTTTTCTACAGCTTTTAAAGGGGTACTCCGCCCATAGACATCTTATCCCCTATCTATTATCCCTGTACTGTGACATCACTGTGTGTATTATCCCTGTACTGTGACATCACTGTGTGTATTATCCCTGTACTGTGACATCACTGTGTGTATTATCCCTGTACTGTGACATCACTGTGTGTATTATCCCTGTACTGTGACATCACTGTGTGTATTATCCCTGTACTGTGACATCACTGTGTGTATTATCCCTGTACTGTGACATCACTGTGTGTATTATCCCTGCACTGTGACATCACTGTATATTATCCCTGTACTGTGACATCACTGTATAATACTCATAGGGTACAGTGTCTTGCAGTATTATACTCAGAGGGTACAGTATGTCACTTGTTTCATCCATCATAACTGCAGAACTTACAACAACTCCCAGCATAATGTTACCACTAATTAGGTCATACTGGGACCTGTAGTTTTGCATGGTAAAAACATCTTGAGCACTTTCCCATTATGTGGCAATTGGTACATTTGATTATTATACTTGAAATAATCTTCCGCAACGCACTACACCTGGAGGTGGGGTGTATGGGGCGACACCATTTTCTACCGCATTGGGTGACACAAACCCTAGCAATGCCATTGCTTCTCCTGTTTTAATTCTAGTTGCTGCATGGTTATTTTTTTGGCTATTGATTCAGCTTGGTCTGTCAGCTATGGACATACCTTGATGTCACTGCAGGATGTTCTTCAGAGCTTTTTTCCTTATTGGTTGAGTGATGTAGGATTGCAGTATAATTCCTATTCTGAAGTATGTGCCTTCATACAAAGCAGTGCATAGACGTAATAGCAGCATGTTACACATGATTGTAACCTGGCGTCATGGGCTCAAAGGCTGAGAAAAAAACAAAACTATAATACCCTTTTAAAGGGGTATTCCATCCCTAGACATGTTATCCCTTATCCAAAGAATAGGGGATAGGATGTCCGATTGCGGGAGTCCGCCCCTAGACATCTGGTTCCATTGGTCGGAGTGCCCCTTTAACCCCTTAAGGACCGACGCATTTTTTACCTCTATGACCAGGCTCTTTTTTTATTTTTTTATTTGACATGTATCTCTTTAAATGGTAATAACTTTAGAACGCTTTTTCTAAGCAGAGAAATTCTGAGATAGTTTTTTCGTGACATATTGTATTTTATATAAGTGGTGCATTTTTGTTGACACATGAAGCATTTTTTGTGAAAAACGTCTAAATACAGTGAAAAACTGGAAAATTTCTGAAGTTTTTTTTTTTTATGGTGTACACTGTGCGGTAAAAGTGATGTTATATTTATTCTGTGGGTCAGTACCATTATGGCGATACCCATTTTATATGGCTATCTATGTTCTTTTTCCTTTTCTTAGCAAAATTCTTTGTCTGCCATTCATTTTCCAGCAGCCGTAACTTTTTTATTTTTCATCCGATGCCATTGAGTAAGGGCTTATTTTTTGCGGAATGAGCTGTACTTTTTAGTGGTGTCATTTTTGTGATATGTGCTACCTTTTGATCTTTTTTATTCCGCTATTTGTACCAAAATTGGCTAATTTTGCGTTTTTATAATGTTTTTTTATTTTTTTTACGGCGTTCACTGTGCGGGATAATTTACATTATAGTTTTATAGTACACGTCATTGTTACGCCGAGCGCTCCGGGTCCCCGCTCCTCCCCGGAGCGCTCGCTTCACTCTCCCCGCGGCAGCGCTCCGGTCACGTCCTCTGACCCGGGGCGCTGCGATTCCGCTGCCAGCCGGGATGCGATTCGCGATGCGGGTAGCGCCCGCTCGCGATGCGCACCCCGGCTCCCCTACCTGACTCGCTCTCCGTCTGTTCTGTCCCGGCGCGCGCGGCCCCGCTCCCTAGGGCGCGCGCGCGCCGGGTCTCTGCGATTTAAAGGGCCACTGCGCCGCTGATTGGCGCAGTGGTTCCAATTAGTGTGTTCACCTGTGCACTTCCCTATATCACCTCACTTCCCCTGCACTCCCTTGCCGGATCTTGTTGCCTTAGTGCCAGTGAAAGCGTTCCTTGTGTGTTCCTTGCCTGTGTTTCCAGACCTTCTGCCGTTGCCCCTGACTACGATCCTTGCTGCCTGCCCCGACCTTCTGCTACGTCCGACCTTGCTTTTGCCTACTCCCTTGTACCGCGCCTATCTTCAGCAGCCAGAGAGGTGAGCCGTTGCTAGTGGATACGACCTGGTCACTACCGCCGCAGCAAGACCATCCCGCTTTGCGGCGGGCTCTGGTGAAAACCAGTAGTGGCTTAGAACCGGTCCACTAGCACGGTCCACGCCAATCCCTCTCTGGCACAGAGGATCCACTACCTGCCAGCCGGCATCGTGACAGTAGATCCGGCCATGGATCCCGCTGAAGTTCCTCTGCCAGTTGTCGCTGACCTCACCACGGTGGTCGCCCAGCAGTCACAACAGATAGCGCAACAAGGCCAACAGCTGTCTCAACTGACCGTTATGCTACAACAGTTACTACCACAGCTTCAGCAGTCATCTCCTCCGCCAGCTCCTGCACCTCCTCCGCAGCGAGTGGCCGCTCCTGGGATACGCTTATCCTTGCCGGATAAATTTGATGGGGACTCTAAGTTTTGCCGTGGCTTTCTTTCCCAATGTTCCCTGCATCTGGAGATGATGTCGGACCTGTTTCCCACTGAAAGGTCTAAGGTGGCTTTCGTAGTCAGCCTTCTGTCCGGAAAAGCCCTGTCATGGGCCACACCGCTCTGGGACCGCAATGACCCCGTCACTGCCTCTGTACACTCCTTCTTCTCGGAAATCCGAAGTGTCTTTGAGGAACCTGCCCGAGCCTCTTCTGCTGAGACTGCCCTGTTGAACCTGGTCCAGGGTAATTCTTCCGTTGGCGAGTATGCCGTACAATTCCGTACTCTTGCTTCAGAATTGTCCTGGAATAATGAGGCCCTCTGCGCGACCTTCAAAAAAGGCCTATCCAGCAACATTAAAGATGTTCTGGCCGCACGAGAAATTCCTGCTAATCTACATGAACTTATTCACCTAGCCACTCGCATTGACATGCGTTTTTCCGAAAGGCGTCAGGAACTCCGCCAAGATATGGACTCTGTTCGCACGAGGCGTTTCTTCTCCTCGGCTCCTCTCTCCTCTGGTCCCCTGCAATCTGTTCCTGTGCCTCCCGCCGTGGAGGCTATGCAGGTCGACCGGTCTCGCCTGACACCTCAAGAGAGGACACGACGCCGTATGGAGAACCTCTGCCTGTACTGTGCTAGTACCGAACACTTCCTGAGAGATTGTCCTATCCGTCCTCCCCGCCTGGAAAGACGTACGCTGACTCCGCACAAAGGTGAAACAGTCCTTGATGTCTACTCTGCTTCTCCACGTCTTACTGTGCCTGTGCGGATGTCTGCCTCTGCCTTCTCCTTCTCTACAGTGGCCTTCTTGGACTCTGGATCTGCAGGAAATTTTATTTTGGCCTCTCTCGTCAACAGGTTCAACATCCCGGTGACCAGTCTCGCCAGACCCCTCTACATCAATTGTGTAAATAATGAAAGATTGGACTGTACCATACGTTTCCGCACGGAGCCCCTTCTTATGAGCATCGGATCTCATCATGAGAGGATTGAACTTTTGGTCCTCCCCAATTGCACCTCGGAAATTCTCCTTGGACTTCCCTGGCTTCAACTTCATTCCCCTACCCTGGATTGGTCCACTGGGGAGATCAAGAGTTGGGGGTCCTCTTGTTCCAAGAACTGTCTAAAATCGGTTCCCAGTAACCCTTGCCGTAACTCTGTGGTTCCTCCAGTAACCGGTCTCCCTAAGGCCTATATGGACTTCGCGGATGTTTTCTGCAAAAAACAAGCTGAGACTCTACCTCCTCACAGGCCTTATGATTGCCCTATCGACCTCCTCCCGGGCACTACTCCACCCCGGGGCAGAATTTATCCTCTCTCTGCCCCAGAGACTCTTGCCATGTCCGAATACGTCCAGGAGAATCTAAAAAAGGGCTTTATCCGTAAATCCTCCTCTCCTGCCGGAGCCGGATTTTTCTTTGTGTCCAAAAAAGATGGCTCCCTACGTCCTTGCATTGACTACCGCGGTCTTAATAAAATCACGGTTAAGAACCGCTACCCCTTACCCCTCATCTCTGAACTCTTTGATCGCCTCCAAGGTGCCCACATCTTCACTAAATTGGACTTAAGAGGCGCCTATAACCTCATCCGCATCAGAGAGGGGGACGAGTGGAAAACGGCATTTAACACCAGAGATGGACACTTTGAGTATCTGGTCATGCCCTTTGGACTGTGCAACGCCCCTGCCGTCTTCCAAGACTTTGTCAATGAAATTTTTCGTGATCTGTTATACTCCTGTGTTGTTGTATATCTGGACGATATCCTAATTTTTTCTGCCAATCTAGAAGAACACCGCCAGCATGTCCGTATGGTTCTTCAGAGACTTCGTGACAACCAACTCTATGCCAAAATTGAGAAATGTCTGTTTGAATGCCAATCTCTTCCTTTTCTAGGATATTTGGTCTCTGGCCAGGGACTACAGATGGATCCAGACAAACTCTCTGCCGTCTTAGATTGGCCACGCCCCTCCGGACTCCGTGCTATCCAACGCTTTTTGGGGTTCGCCAATTATTACAGGCAATTTATTCCACATTTTTCTACCATTGTGGCTCCTATCGTGGCTTTAACCAAAAAAAATGCTGATCCCAAGTCCTGGCCTCCTCAAGCAGAAGACGCCTTTAAACGACTCAAGTCTGCCTTTTCTTCGGCTCCCGTCCTCTCCAGACCTGACCCTTCCAAACCCTTCCTATTGGAGGTTGATGCCTCCTCAGTGGGAGCTGGAGCTGTTCTTCTACAAAAAAATTCTTCCGGGCATGCTGTCACTTGTGGTTTTTTCTCTAGGACCTTCTCTCCAGCGGAGAGGAACTACTCCATCGGGGATCGAGAGCTTCTAGCCATTAAATTAGCACTTGAGGAATGGAGGCATCTGCTGGAGGGATCAAGTTCTCCTGTTATTATCTACACCGACCACAAGAACCTCTCCTACCTCCAGTCTGCCCAACGGCTGAATCCTCGCCAGGCCCGGTGGTCTCTGTTCTTTGCCCGATTTAATTTTGAGATTCACTTTCGTCCTGCCGATAAGAACATTAGGGCCGATGCTCTCTCTCGTTCCTCGGATGCCTCAGAAGTTGAACTCTCTCCGCAACACATCATTCCACCTGACTGCCTGATCTCCACTTCTCCTGCCTCCATCAGGCAGACTCCTCCAGGAAAGACCTTTGTTTCTCCTCGCCAACGCCTCGGAATCCTCAAATGGGGTCACTCCTCCCATCTCGCAGGTCATGCGGGTATCAAGAAATCTGTGCAACTCATCTCCCGCTTCTATTGGTGGCCGACTCTGGAGACGGATGTTGTGGACTTTGTGCGAGCCTGCACTATCTGTGCCCGGGATAAGACTCCTCGCCAGAAGCCCGCTGGTTTTCTTCATCCTCTGCCTGTCCCCGAACAGCCTTGGTCTCTGATTGGTATGGATTTTATTACTGATTTACCCCCTTCCCGTGGCAACACTGTTATTTGGGTGGTCGTTGATCGATTCTCCAAAATGGCACATTTCATCCCTCTTCCTGGTCTTCCTTCTGCGCCTCAGTTGGCTAAACAATTTTTTGTACACATTTTTCGTCTTCACGGGTTGCCTACGCAGATTGTCTCGGATAGAGGCGTCCAATTCGTGTCTAAATTCTGGAGGGCTCTCTGTAAACAACTCAAGATTAAATTAAATTTTTCTTCTGCATATCATCCCCAGTCCAATGGACAAGTAGAAAGGATTAACCAGATCTTGGGTGATTATTTGCGACATTTTGTTTCCTCCCGCCAGGATGACTGGGCAGATCTCCTCCCATGGGCCGAATTCTCGTATAACTTCAGGGTCTCTGAGTCTTCCTCCAAATCCCCATTTTTCGTGGTGTACGGCCGTCACCCTCTTCCCCCCCCTCCCTACTCCGTTGCCCTCTGGTCTGCCCGCTGTGGATGAAATTTCTCGTGACCTTTCCATCATATGGAGAGAGACCCAAAATTCTCTCTTACAGGCTTCATCACGCATGAAGAAGTTCGCGGATAAGAAAAGAAGAGCTCCCCCCGTTTTTTCCCCTGGAGACAAGGTATGGCTCTCCGCTAAATATGTCCGCTTCCGTGTCCCTAGCTACAAGTTGGGACCACGCTATCTTGGTCCTTTCAAAATTTTGTGTCAAATTAATCCTGTCTCTTATAAACTTCTTCTTCCTCCCTCTCTTCGTATCCCTAATGCCTTTCACGTCTCTCTTCTCAAACCACTCATCCTCAACCGTTTTTCTCCCAAATCTGTTCCTCCCACTCCTGTTTCCGGCTCCTCGGACATCTTCTCGGTCAAAGAAATTTTAGCTGCCAAAAAGGTCAGAGGAAAAAATTTTTTTTTAGTGGACTGGGAGGGTTGTGGTCCTGAAGAGAGATCCTGGGAACCTGAGGACAACATCCTAGACAAAAGTCTGCTCCTCAGGTTCTCAGGCTCTAAGAAGAGGGGGAGACCCAAGGGGGGGGGTACTGTTACGCCGAGCGCTCCGGGTCCCCGCTCCTCCCCGGAGCGCTCGCTTCACTCTCCCCGCGGCAGCGCTCCGGTCACGTCCTCTGACCCGGGGCGCTGCGATTCCGCTGCCAGCCGGGATGCGATTCGCGATGCGGGTAGCGCCCGCTCGCGATGCGCACCCCGGCTCCCCTACCTGACTCGCTCTCCGTCTGTTCTGTCCCGGCGCGCGCGGCCCCGCTCCCTAGGGCGCGCGCGCGCCGGGTCTCTGCGATTTAAAGGGCCACTGCGCCGCTGATTGGCGCAGTGGTTCCAATTAGTGTGTTCACCTGTGCACTTCCCTATATCACCTCACTTCCCCTGCACTCCCTTGCCGGATCTTGTTGCCTTAGTGCCAGTGAAAGCGTTCCTTGTGTGTTCCTTGCCTGTGTTTCCAGACCTTCTGCCGTTGCCCCTGACTACGATCCTTGCTGCCTGCCCCGACCTTCTGCTACGTCCGACCTTGCTTTTGCCTACTCCCTTGTACCGCGCCTATCTTCAGCAGCCAGAGAGGTGAGCCGTTGCTAGTGGATACGACCTGGTCACTACCGCCGCAGCAAGACCATCCCGCTTTGCGGCGGGCTCTGGTGAAAACCAGTAGTGGCTTAGAACCGGTCCACTAGCACGGTCCACGCCAATCCCTCTCTGGCACAGAGGATCCACTACCTGCCAGCCGGCATCGTGACAGTCATCACAGACGTTGCACTACCTATTATGTATGTGATTTGTGTTTTTGATCTTTTTTGGTGATAATACAGGGCTTTTATTGGGAAGGGCATTTTTTTTTTTTTTAACACTTCATACTTTTATTGAAGAACCTTTTATTTTATTTTTTACAGGTTATACTATGCTGCAATACATTTGGATCTCACAGGCTTCCGTAGCAGGCATACAGGAGGTCATGATCTGACCTCCTGCTGCCATAGCAACCAACAGCGACCCGCGATCGTATTGCAGTGCCGCCGTTGGAGAACAGGGGGAGAGCGCTCCCCCTGTCAACACCATAGATGCCGTGATCAGGAATGATCACGGCATCTATGGGGTTAATGCTGCTGGGATTGGCGCAATCGCGGCCCCGTCAGCTGCGGCGGGACTCCGGCTGTGATTGACAGCCGGGTCCCGTCGCCGATCTCCTGCGCTGCCCGCGGCAGTGCCGGAGATCGCTATGACATATGCATATGTCCAATTGCGCGAACGTGTCGGATGATTGGACGTATGCATACGTCCTATAGCGGGAAGGGGTTAAGCTTTGTAAACTCTTTAAATTAGGATTTTCACTATGCCTGCTTGTTAGAATGGGACTTATATATTGATTTTATGTCAAGACAAGTGACTTCACATTATTGCATTTAACTTTCTTTACTGGACTCAGCAGCAAAATAGTTAATATAGAAACAAAGACAAAAAACTTGAAATGCAACCAAGTGTGCTGTATATATAGACAGCCAACCAGGATATAGACAGGTAATATAACCAGCTGTCAGCTGTCAGGCTTGTATTCAGGGGGCGGAGTGTGACGTCACACGGGGTGGGGGGCGTGTCATCACACTTCTCCGGTCCCCGTGATCGCCAGTAATCAGACCCGGAGCGAACATTCTCCGGGGACTGATTCTAACGGGGTGCGGCGTGGAAGATCACGGGGTCCCCAGCAGCGGGACCCCCGCAATCTGGCATCTTATCCCCTATCCTTTTGATAGGAGAAAAGATGTCTTAGCACCGGAGTACCCCTTTAATCAATTACGACAAATCTATTCTGACCCCTTCAAAAGAAATCGAATTTTTAGGCTTTATCAACAACACTCAATCAGTGGGCCTTTTTTCGGCTTCGATACAGGCAATATTTCCAGCACCTCTACACTACAGAGCCCTTCAACGTCTATAAAATTGATCATTTAAAAGGAGGATTAGGATATTCGGATGAAATTCACCTATCCTCAGAAGCCAGAGAAGAACTTCTCTGGTGGTTACATCACATTCAAGATTGGAATGGCAAAACAATCTTCAATGCCAAACCGGATCTCATCTTGGAATCCGATGCAAGCCTCTTGGGATGGGGTGCTCGTTGCGGATCCCTCTCTACAAGAGGAAAATGGTCCTCTTCAGAGACCCTTCTCCATATCAACTGTTTAGAAATGTTAGCAGGCTTTTTTGCCCTGAAAGCCTTTGCAAAGGACATGTCTCATTGTTGCATACTTCGTATGGACAATATTTCAGCACCCCGATATGTCAATCGCCTCGGAGGCACCACATCCAAACTATTAGCCAATATCATCAAAGATCTATGGCATTTTTGCCTAGACAAAGACATCCTTCTACAAGCGGAATACCTTCCGGGTCTTTCCAACACCATTGCAGATTGGAATTCCCGTCATTTGACGGACTTCAGCAATTGGAAATTGGAAATTTTCCAACAAATCAGTTCTCTTTGGGGTCCATTCCACATGGATCTTTTTGCATCCCGCCTCAATCGTCAACTTCCAATCTTTTTCAGTTGGCGCCCCAATCCGGAAACTTCGGGTGTGGATGCACTCCTTCAGATCTGGCCCCCAGGAATACTTTATGCATTCCCTCTATTTGCCCTTATTCCCAGAGTTCTCCTACAAGTATCCATTTAAAGATCCATGATTGTGCTGATCACTCCTCTATGGCCAGCACAATATTGGTTTCCTCAAATCCTGGGAATGCTCTTAGACATTCCGATGATCATTCCATACTTCCCATCCCTACTGACAGATCCCTCAGGGAATTCACATCCATTGATTCTAGAGAATCAACTTTCCCTGGTTGCCTGGCTGATTTCGGGTCATTCACAATTGACTCAAACATTTCTCAATCAGCTAGGGACATCCTTAATGACGCCAGGGCTCCAGGTACCAGACCTGCTTACAGATCAGCCTGGAAACTTTGGGTTCATTGGTGCACACAACAGGATCTGGATCTCGTTCAAGCCCCTATTTCCCACAACCTGAATTATCTTTCCGCTTCTTTTGACTTTGGCAAAGCTTTTAGGACTTTGAACTTATATCGATCAGCGATATATTTTTACCATGCTCATATAGATTATATCCCTATTGGAAAACACCCGTCGATATGTAAACTTCTTAAGGGTATTTGCTTCAGGCGACCTCCACAACCTAAATATCTGGCAACCTTGGATGTTAATCTGCTTTTATCTCTTTTCTTCCTGGGATGGCAATGAATCTTTATCCCTAAAACATTTGTCTTTTAAACTTACTTCTCTCTTATGTCTTATCTCTATTAAACGGGTTTCTGACATTCGAGCCTTAGATATCTCTCAGACAATATTCTCCTCAAGGCATTCTTTTTTCTATACACAGACGCACCAAAACCAATATACATCAAGTCTTCCCCGCTTTGCCTCTTCAAGGAAAACTCTGTGTTGTCAAATGCCTTCAAGCTTATGAATCAAGAACGTCATCTCTTCGTCACCCTTCCTTTCCTCAACTTCTCATCTTTTTTTGCAAACCACATCTTCCTGTTTCCTCTTCCACTTTGGCAAGATGCTTAGACAATCCAGGTCTCTTGCTGGTATAGACATCTCCACTTTCGGTGCCCATTCTACTAAAAGGCGCCGTTTCCACAAAAAATCTTCAATCAGGAGGTTCCCCTTTCTGATCTCCTCAAAGCAGCCAATTGGTCATCTGCTTCCACTTTCAAAACCTTCTATTTCAGTCTCTTATATAACTTTTTCTTGTACATTATATTGTTACTTATTGATAATATTATACAATTGTTTAAGCTTTAAACTTGCAGTAATGTGAAGTCTCCTGTCTTTACATAAAATTTAGTTTAGTATGGAACATTGCCAGTTGAGCTATTAAATGCCAGATATAGTGACTGCCAAGTCACAAGATATGACAGTGTGACAGTCTGTGCGAGACGGGTTCACACAAACCACACTGCGCATGGGAGAAGCCTGAAAACTTATATAACCATATATCGCCTTTCAGTTTCTTATTTTCAAGATCTCTACTTCCTACATTGATGCGAAATGTATCTGATGTGCAATAGACACATTAGCTTAAGTCTTGTAAATAGGCACTGTCATTTGCAAAACCTTTTAATATAATGTAGGTAATACCATTATATCTATATTTGTAATGTACAATGGTTAAACAATTTGTATATCTTTGGGTGAAAAAATGCTGTCTTGTCCCTTAAAGCGTACCCGTCAGATCACTCAAAAAAACAAAACTGTTATATGTTGTTCAGTATCTCATCCTGATCATGTACATGTACTTTTTTTTATGTATCTATGACCTGCATTCCTCTCAGAATTAGCTTTATTTCTGAAATACCTTAATTTTGTCCACCAGAAGCAGGGGGCGGGTAATCACTGTGATAACCACTCCCCCTCCTTCCCTCAGTCCAGTGCTTCCCAACCAGGGTGCAGTTCCCTCCAGCAATTGCAAAACAGCATGTCCACACATCATTTGGCTGTGCAGGCATGCTAAGAGTTTTAGTTTTGCAACAGTTGGAGGCATATGATTGTAGTCCCCCTTTATTACACACACACTGGCTTCATATATTCTTACACATACACATAAGATACACATAGATATACACACATACACATATATCTACACACACATACATGCAGGGGCAATTACTTTTTCGTCTGCAATGCAATGCCAATCTCACACAGCAGACATCAGTGAGAGCCCGGCAGCAGTCTTCCTGCCCATCCCCCTCCCCTTCTCTTCACATGAGTCTGCAGCATGTACAGCCCCCCCCCCTCCAAAACGTCCAGGACGAAGCAGTGTACACAGAAGGACTGAACTCATTCCAGAAGGCGGGAGGGGGGGGGGGGGTTGTCCGTTCTTTGACTAGCTTTTTCTGTATGAAATACTGAAAATTTTCTAATGAAAGCAATTGCAATACATGCTTTACAAAAGTTTTTATATCTGACAGTGCCCATTTAAGCTATGGTCTGTGTGTCTCTGTACAGAGACAAAATACAGCAAGTGTGAGTAGGACAAGCAGGGCTCTGTGCACGTAGGACAAGCAGGGCTCTGTGCACGTAGGACAAGCAGGGCTCTGTGCACCGAGGACAAGCAGGGCTCTGTGCACCGAGGACAAGCAGGGCTCTGTGCACTGAGGACAAGCAGGGCTCTGTACACTGAGGACAAGCAGGGCTCTGTGCACCAAGGCTTTATGACATGCCCCTGGCTCACACAGTAGGCTGATTGACAATCCAGGAGCCTGCACAGGGCCCCGCTTGTCCTCGGTTGTACAGAGCCCCGCTTGTCCTCAGTTGTACAGATCCCCGCTTGTCCTCGATTATGTAGAGCCCCGCTTGTCCTCAGTTGTACAGAGCCCTGCTTGTCCGCCCACACTTCCTATATTTTGCCTCTGCACAGAGACACATAGGCAATGGTTTCAAGGACAATACATACAGTGGGGATCAAAAGTTTGGGAACCCCAGGTAAAAAATTGTATAAATGTGCATAAAGAAGCCAAGGAAAGATGGAAAAATCTCCAAAAGCCATCAAATTACAGATTAGACATTCTTATAATATGTCAACAAAAGATAGATTTTATTTCCATCATTTACACTTTCAAAATAACAGAAAACAAAAAAATGGCGTCTGCAACAGTTTGGGCACCCTGCAGAGTTAATATCTTGTACTGCCGCCTTTGGCAAGTATCACAGCTTGTTAACACTTTTTGTAGCCAGCCAAGAGTCTTTCAATTCTTGTTTGAGGTATCTTTGCCCATTCTTCCTAACAAAAGTCTTCCAGTTCTTTGAGATTAATGGGCTGTTTGTCACGCACTGCTCTTTTAAGGTCTAGCCATAGATTTTCAATTATGTTGAGGTCAGGAGATTGTGAAGGCCATGGCAAAACCTTCAGTTTACACCTCTTGATGTAATCCCTCGTGGATTTTGAGTTGTGTTTAGGATCATTATTCATTTGTAGAAGCCATCCTCTCTTTAACTTCAGCTTTTTCACAGATGGCATCAAGTTAGCATCCAAAATTTGCTGAAATTTTATTGAATCCATTTTTCCTTCTACTCGTGAGATGTTCCCTGTGCCACTGGCTGCAATACAACTGTCACGTACCGGCAGGATTGGTAGTGGATCCTCTGAACCAGAGAGGCGATGACGCGGGTTGTACCAGAGGACCGGTTCTAAGTGGTTACTGGTTTTCACCAGAGGCCGCCGCAAGGCGGGATGGACTTGCTGCGGCTGTAACCACCAGGTCGTATCCTCCAGTAGCAACTCGACCTCTCTGGTGGCTGATATGGCGTGGTACACAGGGAGCAGACAAGAGCGTAGTCGGACGTAGCAGAGGTCAGGGCAGGCAGCAAGGGTTCACAGGCAAGTATACGGTAGCAATGGGTATGGCAACTGGCAAGGCAATAATCACTGTAGGGAACGCTTTCTCAGAGGCACAAGGCACAAAGATCCGGCAGTGGCAGGAAGGGGCAGGTGCCTTTTATTGGGAAATCACAATGGGAGGTGTGGAACCAGCGCAATTACCGGGACCCAGGAGCAAGGAGCGCCGCGCGGGGAACAGGTGAGATGAGCGTGAGCTAGCCACGTCCCTGCCACAGTGAGATCCGCGCTCCCGGTCAGTGTGTTTGACCGGGAGACGCCGTGACCCCAGCACGGAGGACACAGGCAGGGGGCGCTCCGGTCCGAAGGTGGAGACCGGAGCGCTCGCTGTGACAACAACCCTAAAGCATGATTGATCCACCCCCATGCTTAACAGTTGGACAGAGGTTCTTTTCATTAAATTCTGTTCCCCTCTCTTCTCCAAACGTACCTTTGCTCATTCCGTCCAAAAAGTTCAATTTTAACCTCATTGGTCCACAGAACTTGTTTCCAAAATGAATCAGGCTTGTCTATATGTTCATTTGCAAAGTTCAAACGCTGATTTTTGTGGTGAGGACGTAGAAGAGGTTTTCTTCTGATGACTCTTCCATGAAGACCATATTTGTACAAGTATCTCTTTATAGTGGAATAGTGTACCACAACTCCAGTGTCTTCCCGATCTTTCTGGAGGGATTGTGCAGTCAAACGTGGGTTTTGAATGGTTTTTCTCACAATCCTGCAAGCTTTTTTGTCTGATATTTTTCTTGGTCTTCCAGATCTTGTTTTAACTTCCACTGTGCCTGATGACTGCCATTTCTTAATTACATTCCGAACAGAGGATATTGACATTTGAAAACGTTTTGCTATCTTCTAATAACCTTCTCCAGCTTTGTAAGCATCAACTATTTTCAGTTTCAGATTTCTAGACAACTGCTTAGAAGAACCCATGGTACTGATTGTTGGGGCAAGGTCAGATAAGTCTGGGCATTTAAAACCTTTGAGATGGACATCACCTGGTCTTCCCAGATGATGATTGAGAACAATCCATGACACTGGCAGGTCTCAGCTTTGCAAAGGGGGCAGTGCATGCTATAAATTCTGCAGGGTGCCCAAACTTTTGCAGACGCCATTTTTTTGTTTTCTGTTATTTTGAAAGTGTAAATGATGGAAATAAAATCTAACTTTTGTTGACATATTATAAGAATGTCTAATCTGTAAATTGATGCCCTTTGGAGATTTTTGTCCATCTTTACTTGGCTTCTTTATGCACATTAATACAATTTTTTACCTGAGGCGCCCAAATTTTTGATCCCCACTGTAGATTTTTACACCCAAAAATATATAATTCTTTAAACCAATGTTACAAATATACATATAATGTTATCTACATTATATAAAAAGTTTTTGCAGATGACAGGTGCACTTTAATTTTGACTTCAGGCTGGCAGGTTTTATCTATTCTTTTACAATGTAACAGACTTCAGCTGTGTGATGTAAGAGTAGGTTTAATCAGAACATGAGAATGATGGCAACAGCAGGAGGTCACTGAGCTGATTGTGTTGCAGGCAGTGACCTAATTATTATTGAGATTATTTTTGATGAGTAATTGGGTGCTATGAAGTAGAGTATGTGAAGTGGGATGTAAAATGAACGTCTGGTTTTGAAGGAATAGTTATAGAAGCTGAAGATAAGCATGCTGCTACTGCATGAAGCATTGATCTGTCTACTTGAGGATATCTTTATATTAGCTGGATGAAGGTCTGCTCATGGCAAAAGGTGGTGGTGTGAAGAAGGGCATACCTTTTTGGAAGTACGATACTGCTATTGCAACTTTAGTGTCTAAATGATACTACAATACTGTATAAAATAACGGGACCATACAGCGGGTACATAATAGGACCATACAGAAAAAAAACTGTAATAGTGCCATGATAACAGCGCACAAATAATAACCCTAACCCTCACTCTGAAAAACAGCTTAAATCTGTCCTGAGAGGCAAAATAGAATGGCAGCACACTGAGGGATGAGGTTACATGCTGGACATACAAGTCTATTGAAAGATAGTGAGAGGAGAAGGAAGGGGCTGGAGAACGAAAGAAGCAGAGAGGCTTTAGGAGCTTACAGTGAGTATTAGATCTCGCCCCCAGGGCTTAATTCTTCCAAACTTAGACTGTTCAGTATTGTTCTATAATGTCCTCCATGCAGCTGTCGCTTCTGTGGGTGTGTATAGTTATAGAGGAGCAGATTTCCCTCTTCAGGTTGTGTGAAGTGTATGGTTATGTTCACACTATGGAATTCCCACGGAATTCCGCGGTGTGAACTTAACATTAGTGTGGATGGGTCTCCGCGAGACCCGTTCACACTGCGGAATTTCGTTGAATTTCATGAAATTGTTCAGCGCAAAGAAAGAACATGTTCATTCTTTGTGCGGAAGTCCGCGAGCACTGCATAGCCCTCAATGGTGACAGCGCAGTGCCGCGCTGTCCTACTGAGGCCTGCCAGTCTGTAGTGTGAACATACCCTATGGAAGACAGCATAGCAGCTGTTCTCTACCATTAGCTCAGGGACAGATTAAAATCTGAGATGGAGCCTGCAGAGCAGAAATCTGGTATAAAATGCCATACACAAGTTATGTAATGGCCAGAAATATACATGACAACTTATCATGAAAAGTACCTGTTGTTACCTGCAACAACAGGTACGTCATAAAGTTAGGCCAAAACGGCGACAGGATCATGGAGGCCAATAACAGATGGAGACCCTTGGAGCATTTACCCCATTTAAAGGGGTACTCCGCCCCTAGACATCTTATCCCCTATCCAAAGGATAGGGGATAAGATGTCAGATCGCTGCTGCAGCACCCCGCTATCATTACTGCGCAGAGCGAGATCGCTCTGCACGTAATGACGGGCAATACAGGGGCCGGAGCATCGTTACGTCATGGCTCCACCCCTTGTGACATCACGACCCGCCCCCATCAATACAAGTCTATGGGAGGGGGCGTGGCGGTCGTCACGCCCCCCCTGCCATAGACTTGCATTAAGGGGACGGGCCGTGATGTCATGAGGGGCGGAGCCATGACGTCACGCTGCTCCGGCCCCTATATCGCCCGTCATTACGCACAGAGCAAACTCGCTCTGTGCAGTAATGATGGCGGGGTGCCGCAGCGCGATCCCCGGGGTCCCCAGCAGCGGGAACCCAGCG
This sequence comes from Hyla sarda, assembly GCF_029499605.1. Taxonomy (NCBI): domain Eukaryota; kingdom Metazoa; phylum Chordata; class Amphibia; order Anura; family Hylidae; genus Hyla; species Hyla sarda. Next base: position 26,094,709 of record NC_079200.1, read on the forward strand.
ATCTAACATCTTATCTTATAAGATGCCAGGGGTGGAGTACCCCTTTAACAATGTTATAATCCGGCCCTCTTGTGAGCAGGAATGTCAGGAAGTAAACAGTGATGAAATGCACTTCATTCAATCTAACAAAAAGATTGATTCCAGCGGAAGATAAGTGCTTGTTCACACTGTGGAATTCAAGTCAGAATCCACGAAGAATGTCCAACTTCATCCAATAACCTTGATGCTTTACTTGTTGTTTCCTTATTTTTATTTTTTTAGCCTTTGTCATATACCATATTGAAAAGACAAGTCTTGCACTAATAATAAGGCAAGAAAGGGGAGAGACTAAAACTTAGCTTTTACTGATTATAGATAAAAAAACAAATAACAAAACCAAGTGTAACCAAGTGTGTAGACCAAAGTCTAAAATGGCCGACTATATTCAAAAGAAGGCTATAACAGTCCTTCCATGGATATAATTAGTGAACAATGGTTATCCGGGGGCTATAAATCCAGCCTCACCATTGATAACTCTAAAGAATAGTATCAAGAATTATACACCTCAACATAAGGATGCCCAACGCGTTTCTGTCACAATGTAGTGACGTCATCAGGGGTAAAGCTTATGTAGTGGCCGAACTAGTGTGGTGCTATAATGCAAAAAGCCACACACTTATGTTCAGTCCAAGAACTCAGTGTTACATGTGAAAAATACTACTCAATCATAGTATATCCAAGGGGGATGGCAGCCCATGATATCAGGCATGCCTTTTTAAATCTTAATAAAAAACCCAGCCAGATGGATATATGTTTCAGCCGCGAGACCACAGGAACCTATAGAGGAGAAAAAGAAAGATACACATATTGTATATGCACTTCATAGTACTCGTTCCTGCAAAAGAAAATCCTCCCCATATTCTATGCATTTACTCACAGCCTTCCATGGACATGTCAGATTACCTGAAAGGAAAAAAATGCAAAAAGATCCCATTCAGCCAATTGATCCTACTATAGGGGAGGCAAGGCTAGGGATAGGGGTGAAAACCGCTCAGCGGGGTACTCACGGTCTCTATCTTTCGGCACATATGCGGTGCAGCGCGTACCTGCATTAGCAGGGAGCCGGACTGTTCGGCTTCAGAGCGCTGTCAACTCGTGTCAGCGGCGTCTGACGTAATATCCACTTCCCTTGCTGTGCCGCGTCAGAGCGGTCACACCCCCGTCTGACGTCAGTAAGGAGGGGCGTGGCCCTGTGCTCCGAGCCGCACTCGGTCAAGCAAGAGAAGATGCAAAGTAGAACAGTGATTTCTGGCACTCAGTACATAGAGTCCCGTCACTAGAAACACCCATAGCATATCTAATTGTATCAAAGCACCGAACCCACAGTCACAAACATAATGGTAAGTGGATAGGGTGTTAGAAAAATTGTATATATGATGATTTATACAAGTTGGAAAAAATAATAATAATAGTAATTAGGTAGCAAAGAGGAAAAAGTTATTCAGTGGGCCCAATGGAAGTATTGATATAGGGATACAAAGAGGTGGTTAGAATCGCAACGTATCCCTACACTAAATGGGACACTTGGCCACTGTTTATCGTGGCAAATGATAACCTGGTTGTATCCTTAAAATATCTCCATCAGTGATAGTCTTTTGCCCAAGGGAGATATTCTATTAATCAGTAAATGAGGAATATGATAGTTCTCAATAGGGCACACTCAGAGGAGAGGGGACAATGAAATCAAGCTGGAGGAGACACTGATAAAGGGCTATAGGGATGACTCCCTATATATATATTGAGGTGAGGGGTGGTAAAGAGGGAGTCCCTAAGGGGAAAATGAGTGTGGAGATAGCGGGGCCTAAGGACCTGTACGACCCTATTCTAGCTCTTAGCCCTACTCCTAGGCGGAATGGTCAGCCCTAAAAAGGGCGGTCCCGCTCACGAACCTCCTGGGCCTACAGATGCCCTAACTAGGGATAGTGACACTACCTCAGGAGGTCCGCTACAATACAATACATATACCATATGTATTTTCTCTTTAATATGTGATGCGGTAGAGTACACAATGATTAATTCAGGGTGTATTCACTAAGATTGTCTAAAGCAGTGGTCTTCAACCTGCGGACCTCCAGATGTTGCAAAAATACAACTCCCAGCATGCCCGGACAGCCGTTGGCTGTCCGGGCATGCTGGGAGTTGTTGTTTTGCAACATCTGGAGGTCCGCAGGTTGGAGACCACTGGTCTAAAGGAGCCGTGAACTTGAAAAAAGACACTGCCCATCCCTTGTTGTCATAACCCAATAACAGATCACATTTCTAAGCAGCCAGCAGCGGCTATGACATCTGTAGAGTTATTTTTAATACACAAGTAAAACATTGACTCATATTAACACTTTTATTACTTGTTATAAGTCAGCGAGGTTAGAGTGGTTCTTTAAGATTACATCCAAAGAAGTAAAAGAGATTGTACATTGTAAACTGTTCTCGATTTTGTCTCTTAAAGGATAGGATAGGGGATAAGTTTGAGATCGCGGGGGGTCCGACCGCTGGGGCCCCCTGCGATATCTCTGTACGGGGGCCAGGCTCTCCGGCCAGATAGCGGGTGTCGACCTCTGCACGAAATGGCAGCCGACACGCCCCCTCAATACATCTCTATGGCAGAGCCGGAGATTGCCGAAGGCAGCGCTTCGGCTCTGCCATAGAGTTATATTGAGGGGGCGTGTCGGCCGCCGGTTCGTGCGGAGGTCGACACGCCCCCTTCCAGCGGGCTGTCGGGGCCCCGTACAGGAGATCGCAGGGGGCCCCAGCGGTCGGACCCCCCGCGATCTGAAACTTATCCCATATCCTTAGGATAGGGGATAAGTTGTTCACCACTGGACTACTCCTTGAAAGTATCTTGGACAAAAACGTATTCCCTATCCTACGTATAGGGGATAAGTTTTCGATCGCGGGGGATCCGTGCACTGGAGCCTGTTTGGAGCCCTGGCTCTCCTCCACAGCGGCATGTCATGACCCCTGCCCGAAGCGGGGGCCGCCACGTGGCGCCCCCTCTTTCTATATAGCTTTATGGGAGAGCTGAAGATTTCTGAACGGCTTTCCCATAGAGCTATATAGGCACTGTAAATAAATCAGTGGGGTCCAGATTCTTATTCCAGTTATCAAAAATAAATGGTAAAATAACACAAATTTGGTCTAAAATCTTGGGAGTATAACATGATCAGACTAAATATTTTTATTCAAAATGCATCATCGGGCCAAGTTTGGCTCAAAAAATATTTAAAATGCTATAAAATATTTTCTCCATATATATATATATATATATATATATATATAAAACAATATATATATGGTACAACTTATGTTGCACTGGAAGTATTAAGAAAGAAGGTCAACAAATTTAGTATCTCCTATAAGAAAGGTAGAGCCAAGACAACTGTTTAGTCATCTTACATGAAATAGCATTACAGGGAGTCCTTCATGTCAGTGGAGAGTCATTATACACATGCAGTCACCTCTTATTGGAGAAATTGGAATAAGACCTAGTTGTTAAAATGGCGTGTCTAGTTAGAAATAAAGATTTGCCATAGACAATGGATAAAATAACCCAACAATTAAAGAGCACCCATAGTGGTTAACTGTCTACATTGAAGATATCAGATCAGCTAATCATTTAGTTAGACCACTAAAAACAGCAAGAATACAACAATACAGACAGAAGACAATGGTTTTCATAACCCATTTATACGGTGTCCATTTTAGGACATCATCAGTCGTCAGCCGTAACTCAGTCCTCCGTCAGGTGAAACGGCGTCCCGCCTCCTCCCTAGGGCCAATCTCCGTCAGCCGCAACTCCCTCCTTTGTCATCCTAAAGTCTCTCATCCGAAAATCAGTCATCGCTCAGACGAAACTCTCTGCTATACGGGTTCTGCTGTACACGCTATTCAGTGTCGGCTCTGCTATACAGACTCTGTAGAACATGTAGTGTCTGTAGTACATGTGCAAGTTTCACAGTTTCGATTCTGCTATACAGTGTTGTGCAGCGTCGGCTCTGCTATGCGGCAGGAAGTTGCGTCTGAGGGAGAATCGTCTGAGGCATGACGGCGTTTTGGACGAGGGAGTTTCGGATGAGGGAGGAGGGAATTGTGGCTGAAGGATGACGGCGATTGGTGTGAGGGAGGAGGCGGGACGCCATTACACCTGATGGAGGACGGAGTTACGGCTGATGACTGACGATGTCCTAAAATGGACACCGTACATTTATGTGATATTACATGTTGCAAGTGAAACAATTGCTATAAAGGGATCATCAATCAAGACTGGAGGGATGGAGAGAAGCTGTCAGAGACCACCCTGATGACTTGTGGTTCAGGCAGAAAGTGAAGACAAGTTTGCTTTGGCAGCAAAGGTGGGGAAGATGTGGAAGTCTGCCAATCTACAAACACATTAAGATTGAGTATCATTAATACCCTAAACATTTAAAAAAAAAAAAAACAAAGCAGAAAAAAAAAAAAAAAACACTTTTAGGCTAAGTTTCCACTTGCTTTTTTTTCTGGCAGTTTTTGGATTGCTGCCAATGCAGTTTTTGAGCCAAAGCCAGAAGTGTATTCAAAAGGAATAGGACATATAAAGGAAGGACTTAAACTTCTCCTCCCTTACGGATCCACTTCTGACTTTGGCTCAAAAACTGCAGTGGCAGTTTTCCAAAAACTGCCAGAAAAAAAAACAAGTGGAAACTTAGCCTTACTGCCCAATTGGACATTGGACATGATATATAAGGTTTTATATATCAACTGGCTCCAGAAAGATAAACAGATTTGTAAATTACTTCTATTTAAAAAAAAGTCTTAATCCTTTCAGTACTTATGAGCTGCTGAAGTTGAGTTGTTCTTTTCTGTCTAAGTGTTCTCTGATGACATGTGTCTGGGAAACTGTCCAGAGTAGAAGCAAATCCCCATAGCAAATCTCTTCTACTCTGTGCAGTTCCCGAGACAAGCAGAGATGTCAGCAGAGAGCACTGTTGTCAGACAGAAAAGAAAAACTCAACTTCAGCAGCTGATAATTATTAGAAGGAGTAAGATTGTTTTAATAGAAGTAATTTACCACTCTGTATAACTTTCTGGAGCCAGTTGATTAAAAAAAAAAAAAAAGTTTTTTCCTGGAATACCCCTAAGAATCCACACTTAATGTTATTTATCTTAGGCACATATAGTTAGTGGGCACCAGTCGTCTTCTCTTACAGGAACTCCAGGACAAAAAAAGGGAAACAGGGTCTCCTTAGCAAAACACAGAGACAATTGATGAAGGATGTCTGTAGTGCTGGCATCATAAAAGATCAGGTGACTTTTAAATAAATCCAAGCAAATCCCAATCCTCATAGGAGGAAAGTCATATGTTAACATCTCACAAGTGTTTCCGAGGCCATAATACACATTGTCGTCTTGTTTACGTAGAACCCAATAGCCATTGGATGAATTCAGCTCCCATGCACCCTTGCGTTCCACCGACTCCTTTACGACGCCTATGATCCAACTACTTTTATCGCCCACATTTACTTCCCAGTAGTGCCGACCAGACTTAAATCCTGGTGTCCCTAAAACATATAACCCTGGTTCAAAACATTGTGGAGACCCTTTTAATGTTTGAGGATTTGGCTCAAATCTCACTTTCTTGAGATCTGGGGATAAGACAAGATTCGGATGAGCACTTTGAGGATCAAACTTTATCTGTTCTGGTATTGGTTTCACCATATGTATCATCTCATTCCATATTCTGAGCCGCACGGGAGGCTCACCTATGTCCAGTTCCTCCTCAGGGTTTTCCAGCGTCTTCAACGTGTCTTCAATGACTTCTAGCTGGTCCACAGTTCTTGCCTTTTGGAGTTTCTCCATGAGGTGCACCAGGTTTAAGGTTTTCTCCTCCAACCTTTGCATGGCTAGGTCTTCTTGTTTCTTAAATGTGGCCAACTGCATCTCTTCCTCTATTTTCAGTAAACGATGACAGTCATTGTAGTTTTTACTGAGATTTAACTGGTGTAGTGCTTGGTTCTTTTGCATAGTGTTAATATTGCTGTGAATGTTACTGACTGTCCGCCATGACACCATCTGCATGTGGCAAAGTTGACTTCTGATATCGGAGATTGATAACTTGGATTCATCTGGTATTGGCTCCTTGACTTCATTCTCCGCTCTTGTTGGGTTAACTACTGCATCACTCTTGGTGGTCTACACAAAGAAGGACACAATGGGGGGAGATTTATCAAAACCAGTGCAGAGCAAAAGTTGCCCAGTTGCCTATAGCAACCAATCAGATTATTTCTTTCATTTTTCAGAGGTGTTGTTAAAGGCTGCCTTTCATCAAAAAAACTTTTGATATATTATAGATTAATAGCAAGAAGAGAAAGGAGTCCAGCGTCCGATAACTCAGAGGATGATATTTATTTCACCAGATGGTCATAACAGGAACACAAGGTACAGTGACACGTTTCGGCCTTACAACAAGGCCTTAGTCATGCACCATAAAAAACTTTTGATATATTATAGATTAATGTGTGCAGAATAACTTTTCAATAGCATGTTATTAAAAAATATGCTTCTTTCTATTTAATTTTCCACTTTGAAAAAATGACCACAAGGGGTCTCCCTACCAGTCTGTTTCATATCTTTCAGACTCATGCAGGAGTCCTAAATCTCAGACTGCAGCCGGTACACAGACAAACTCCCTGGCAGTGAGCAATGCTGAGTTTGTCTGTGTTCCGGCTGCAGTTTGAGATTTAGGACTCCTGCATGAGTCTGAAAGATATGAAACAGACTGGTAGGGAGACCCCTTGTGGTCATTTTTCAAAGTGGAAAATTAAATAGAAAGAAGCATATTTTTTTAAAACATGCTATTGGAAAGTTATTCTGCATACATTTATCTATAATATATCCAAAGTTTTTTTGATGAAAGGTACCCTTTAAAAATGAAAGAAGCGATCTGATTGGTTTCTATGGGCAACTTGGCAACTTTTCTTCTGGACAGGTTTTGATAAATCTCCCCCAATATCTGTTAGGAACCTTCACTTTATGATTAGCAACTTGAAGTGTCATCTAAAGTATCCTTTACCCTCTACTACAAATTGGTTTAAAAACACCCCATGACCATGCAGGTCCATTTTAATAATTACATTTTCCCGCAGCATCTTAATATATAGGATCCGTTTAATATAGGATCCGTTTAAGACCATCTTGGTTCACGTCATGGGACTGGACTCAACTTCCAGTGATTTCTCATTGACTATATATTGGGCTTTTCCAGACTCTTTGGATCTTGATCCACATTTCATTTGAACAGATTTACCATTCATGTTTGGAAGATATTTTTAGCTGTATGGCTTATTCTAGACTGGTACATGCATTTACAACTATTAGATTTAATGAAACACATATATAGTAAAACTTTACTGTTATAAGTAAAAAAAAAAAAATCTAAAAAATGATCTGATCAAAACAAAAACTTGACTGTTTCCTTAAAGGATTCCTTAAAGGGATACTCCTGTGGAAACCTTTTTTTTTTTTTTTTTTTAAATCAACTGATGCCAGAAAGTTAAACAGATTTGTAAATTACTTCTATTAAAAAAGTCTTAATCCTTCCAGTACTTATAAGCTGCTAATTACTACAGAGGAAATTCTTTCTCTTTGGAACACAGAGCTCTCTGCAGACATCACGAGCACAGTGCTCTCTGCTGACATCTCTGTCCATTTTAGGAACTGTCCAGAGCAGCATATGTTTGCTATGGGGATTTTCTCCTACTCTGGACAGTTCTTAAAAAGGACAGAGATGTCAGCAGAGAGCACTGTGCTCGTGATGTCAGCAGAATTAACTTTTTGGCATCAGTTGATTTAAAAAGGGTACTTCGCTGCTCAGCATTTGGAACAAATTGTTCCGAACACTGGGTGCGTGCGGTGGGGGGTTGTGACGTCATAGCACCGGCCCTCATGACGTCACGCCCCGCCCCCTCAATGCAAGTCTATGGGAGGGAGCGTGACAGCCATCACGCCCCCTCCCATAGACTTGCATTGAGGGGGCGGGACGTGACGTCATGAGGGGCGTGGTTATGACGTCACGAGCTCCCGGCGCCGGCTCTAAGCGTTCGGAACATTTTGTTCCAAACGCTGAGCAGCAGAGTACCCCTTTAAGTGCAGTAACTAACTGTGTGTAGTCTCTTTGTACTTTAGGCTTCCTTCCAGGAAGTAGCTTTCTGACAGCCATCAATATAAACTTTCTCTAGGAGCTGCTTTTTCTGTCACCTGGTCACATCGCAGGTCCACTCTCTAAGGTGCCCCTGACCACCAGTGAGAACCCACCATCCCTCTCACTGTGTAGATTGACTTGACTGAATCTCTTATTGTCAGGTGGGACCCGAATGTTAATTTCTCCATCGGTGATGTGACTGGCAGCTCAAAGTCTTCAGGCTTATAATCCACATATCATTTTTGCCTTTTAGGGTACGTTCCCAGCTGGCGTATTTCACGCTGCGCAAAATCTGCAGCAGCAGCGGGAAATACGCTGCGTATCCCTCGCTCACCATACACACACACACACTTTTCGGCGGCAGCCCTATGTGTGCAGTGAGTTTTGGAGGCGGAGCCGTGCGTCACAGTCACGCCGGGACATGGCCCCGCCTCCAAAACTCACTGCACACATAGGGCTGCCGCCGGAAAGCCTTGTGTGTATGGTGAGCGAGGGAGACGCAGCGTATTTCCCGCTGCTGCTGCAGATTTTGCGCAGCTTGAAATACGCTAAGTATACGCCAAGTAGGAACGTGCCCTTATATAAAAAGTTGAAAATCACAGAATGTTTCATTCATTAGTGAGATCAGGGAAGGAGGAAGTAACACGTTTCTTCTTCCGAATAAATAGAAGGGAACGACCCTATAATGGCTACTTTCAGTGGGGTTTCCATAAAGCCTGGTCTTTTTGTGACATGATTTGTAGGATTGTACCGGAAAAAACAAAATAGGCACGTCTTAAAGGGCCACCCCAGCTAGCAAGGAGTAAACCGTCCAAAAGGAGGGAATGGAGGTTTTCCTTCTTTCCCATTGTATATACAATATATATATATATATATATATATATATATATATATATATATCCATATTAAAAATAGTAGATAAATAACTTGTATTTGTTGTAAAATATAAGTAACTTAAGAACTAGTACCTCACAATCCTGCTGTGAAACTTCGGTATGACTTTCCCCCGTAGAGTCCATGGCACTAGGTTTTCGGTTTGGTTATCTGCTATAGTAAGACAATTTTCTCTTCTTCAAAACCTAAAAACAATATAGAAGATGTTATACCGAAAATGCAATTGCGCATACACTGAACCTCTAGGCCAGTGGTCTTCAACCTGCGGACCTCCAGATGTTGCAAAACTACAACTCCCAGCATGCCCGGACAGCCAACGGCTGTCCGGGCATGCTGGGAGTTGTAGTTTTGCAACATCTGGAGGTCCGCAAGTTGGAGACCACTGCTCTAGGCTTTACCCAGCTGAAATGACATTACAGTAAACACACAACGAGGTGCGCGATGAAGGTGGCCGGATCTCTTCTAATCTAGTCGTTCTCTGGCTGCTGTGACACTACGGCACCCAGCATGTTTTGACAGCACCAAGCTCCATTTGGGGGGTCTTCCTGCAGCTCTTTTTGTTCAGATTGGTATAGTCACAAGCCCAACACAAGCTCAGATCATGGATGCAGAATAACTATACTACAAGGCAATCAAGACTGTCAGGTACATGTGATGCACATTGAGGGAAATGAGCCTTAAAGAGGTACTCCACTGTAAGACATCTTATCCCCTATTTAAAGGGGTATTACCGTGCTGACAACTTATCCCCTATCTAAAGGATAAGGGAAAAGTTGCCTGATCACGCAGGGTCCTGCTGCTGGGGACCCCCGCGATCTCGAACGCAGCACCCCGCTCTCATCAGGCCCCGGAGCGAACATCCGCTCCGGGTCTGATGACGGGGCCGGTGATCGTGACGTCACAGCTCCGCCCCCGTGTGACGTCACGCTCCGCCCCTCAATGCAAGTCAATGGCAGGGGGCGAGACAGCTGCCATAGACTTACATTGAGGGGCGGAGCGTGATGTTACATGGGGGCGGAGCTGTGACATCACGATACTCCGGCCCCGTGATCGGCAGTCATCAGACCCGGAGAGATGTTCGCTCCGGGGCCTGATGAGAGCGGGGTGCTGCGTGCGAGATCGCGGGGGTCCCCAGCGGCGGGACCCCGCCCGATCAGGCAACTTATCCCCTATCCTTTACCTATCCTTATCCTTTAAATAGGGGATAAGATGTCTGATTTCGGGGGGTCCCACTCCTAAGCAACGCTCCCCCCCCCCCCAAAGCACCCGGCACTCTAAACAAACGCCAGGTTCCTGCGGCAGTGGTCGTGCTGTCACGGCCATGCCCCCTCCATTCATATCTATGGGAGAGGGCGTGTCTGCCAGCACGCCCCCCTCCATTAGACATAAATGGCATAGCATGATGGCATGAGGGGCGTGGCTATGAGGTCACAATCATGGCCTCCAGCTCCGAATGTTCTGAACAAAATGCCGGAGCACTGGAATACCCCTTTAATAAAGTACCATCCTAAACACATATGAACAGTATACTGGTACGGGGATAACTTTACATATTCACACTAGGGGTACGTTCACACATAGTATATAGGCTGAAGATTTTATCACTGGCTTAACAGCAGAGATCCGCAACATATATAGCACGTGTGTGAACATACCCCTAAAGAGGTATTCCAAACTTATTAATTGATGACATATTACTAGACTATATGATTAGGAAAGAATCTGAATTCTTAGATCCTAAGGGTTATCCAGGAATAGAAAAACAGAGCTAATTTCTTTAAAAAAAAACAGCTCCTCGTCTGTCCCCAGGTTGGGTGTAGTATTACAACATGGCTCCATTCACTTCAATGGAAATGATCTGCGGAACCACACCCAACCTGGAGACAGACGAGGAGCAGTTTTTGAAATAAATTAGCTCTGTTTTTCTATTCCTGGATAACCTCTTTAAAGTGGTACTCCGCCCCTAGGCATCTTATTCCCTATCCGCCCCTATAAAACAAAAGAAGAACAGGCGCTCCCTTGTGGAGAATCAACGGGATCACAGATGTGTGGGGAGGGAGGGTAAAATGAAGGCTCACCCTGCCAAGTTGTGCAAATTCCCACACAACAAGGATATGCGTTTTGCTGTAGTGAAATAGGTCTGCATCCTTCCTGGAAATGATAGGGATGTGAGGGCGAAAATTTCAGGGGTGCAGGAATGTAGGCGCTGACCAAGAAGGGGACCAATGAAGCCAGGTAGGTAACGAACAGTTTTAATCCAATGCAACGCGTTTCACCGCGCTTGCACGGTTTCATCAGGCATAGCAAACACTTCACAGGAAGGGGTTTATATACACACAGGTATTAACCCCTGCCTGACCAAGCGAAATTAGTAAAATACAGGATAATATCATAATAAAAGAAAACAAGGAAATGTGTACATGTAATAGAAATAAATAACATTAAAAAAATGTTAAAAAAAAATATACAGCATTAAAAAACATCTCTTCTAATTTCTATTCTTGTTTTTTAATGCTGTACTTTTTTTTTTAAAGGGGTAGTCCAGTGGTGAAAAACTTATCCCCTATCCTAAGGATAGGGGATAAGTTTGAGATCGCGGGGGGTCCGACCGCTGGGGCCCCCTGCTCTCCGCCCAGATAGCGGGTGTCGACCCCTGCACGAAGCGGCGACCGACACGCCCCCTCAATACATCTCAATGGCAGAGCCGGAGATTGCCGAAGGCAGCGCTTCGACTCTGCCATAGAGTTCTATTGAGGGGGCGTGTCGGCCGCCGCCTCATGGGGAGGTCGACACGCCCCCTTCCCGCGGGCTGTCGGGGCTTCGTACAGGAGATCGCAGGGGGCCCCAGCGGTCGGACCCCCCGCGATCTGCAACTTATCCCCTATCCTTAGGATAGGGGACAAGTTGCTCACCACTGAGTCACCACTGGACTACTCCTTTAACATTTTTTTTAACATTTTTTTAATGTTATTTATTTCTATTACATGTACACATTTCCTTGTTTTCTTTTATTATGATATTATCCTGTATTTTGCTAATTTCACTTGGTCAGGCAGGGGTTAATACCTGTGTGTATATAAACCCCTTCCTGTGAAGTGTTTGCTATGCCTGATGAAACCGTGCAAGCGCGGTGAAACGCGTCGCATTGGATTAAAACTGTTCGTTACCTACCTGGCTTCATTGGTCCCCTTCTTGGTCAGCGCCTAAATTCCTGCACCCCTGAAGTTTTCGCCCTCACATCCCTATCCGCCCCTAGGCATCTTATCATCCTGCTCCCTCCCATAGACTTGCATGGAGGGGGCAGCGTGACATCGCGCACCTCCGGCCCCTTCATCGCTAGTCATCAGGCATGCAGTGAAGCTTGCTCCGTGCACCAGATGACACGTGGTGCTGCAGGAGAGATCGCGGGGGTCCCCAGCGGCGGGACCCCCCCCTCGATCAGACATCTTATCCCCTATCCTTTGGAAAGGGGAGAAGATATCTAGGGGCGGAGTATCCCTTTAAGAACTGCGCAGCTGATTCAGCACTGTGGTCTTATTGCCTACACAGTTGAACCCGATGTTCAGGAGAACAGCAGCACAGCTTAATTCTAGTGAATAGAGATGACTGCAGTTCCCTGGATAGTCGAGTGGCTAGGAGTGCTGATGAAAATCAGGAAAAAAACGTAAAGGGGTGCAATGCCAAATCATTATTGACGTCACAGAGGTAGGACCCCGTCCGATCATAAAGTGATGTCATATCCTAGAGATTTGTCATCATTTTAAAAGATTGGAATACCCCTTTAATGCAAGCATGTATGTAAGGCAGTGGTCTCAAACTGTGGACCTCCAGATGTTGCAATACTTCAACTCCAAGCATGTTGGACTATATAGTAGTATTTGGTATAGGTCAGTGTTTCCCAACCAGGGGTGCCTCCAGCTGTTGCAAAACTACAACTCCCAGCATGCCCGGACAGCCAACGGCTGTCCGGGCATGCTGGGAGTTGTAGTTTTGCAACAGCTGGAGGCACCCCTGGTTGGGAAACACTGACCTATACTAAATACTACTATATATTCCAACATGCTGGGAGTTGTAGTTTTCGTTTGGGGCAGCTGCTGAGCCACAGGCTGTATCAGGGCATGCTGAGAGTTGTAGTTAGCAACTAACTGCAACTCCCGAATTTGAAGAGTAGCTGTCATCAAACCATATTTTCTAAACTAACTCAGATTATAACTACTAACTACTCCTAACACCCCTCCGGCCCTTGAAAAAAAATATTTCCGAGCTTTAAAAAGCTGAGTATCATACCTTCCCCCTTGCTCACACTGTGTGAGCTCCCGGCAGGAGAAAGTGGGCGTTCCCCAGCAGGCGCGACATTACTGATGCCTGCGAGAGCTGTGCCTCGCCATGCCCGACATGCACTTCCTGAGTTTGGTCTCCTGCCAGGCCAGGAGGAGACCAAACTAACTATTTGACTTGCGGCAGGGAACAAAACAGAGCCACTGTTACGCCTAGCGCTCCGGGTCCCCGCTCCTCCCCGGAGCGCTCACGGCGTCTTTCTCCCTGCAGCGCCCCGGTCAGTCCCGCTGACCGGGAGCGCTGCACTGTCATGGCCGTCGGGGATGCGATTCGCACAGCGGGACGCGCCCGCTCGCGAATCGCATCCCAGGTCACTTACCCGTCCCGGTCCCCTGCTGTCTTGTGCTGGCGCGCGCGGCTCCGCTCTCTAGGGCGTGCGCGCGCCAGCTCTCTGAGACTTAAAGGGCCAGTGCACCAATGATTGGTGCCTGGTCCAATTAGCTTAATTGGCTTCCATCTGCTCCCTGGCTATATCTGATCTCCTCCCTTGCCGGATCTTGTTGCCTTGTGCCAGTGAAAGCGTTTAGTGTGTCCAAAGCCTGTGTACCTGAACTTCTGCTATCCATCCTGACTACGAACCTTGCCGCCTGCCCCCGACCTTCTGCTACGTCTGACCTTGCCTCTGCCTAGTCCTTCTGTCCCACGCCTTCTCAGCAGTCAGCGAGGTTGAGCCGTTGCTAGTGGATACGACCTGGTTGCTACTGCCGCAGCAAGACCATCCCGCTTTGCGGCGGGCTCTGGTGAAAACCAGTAGCCTCTTAGAACCGGTCCACTAGCACGGTCCACGCCCATCCCTCGCTGACACAGCGGATCCACAACCCGCTAGCCGAATCGTGACAGTAGATCCGGCCATGGATCCCGCTGAGGTGCCGCTGCCAAGTCTCGCTGACCTTCCCACGGTGGTCGCTCAGCAATCGCAGCAGATTGCCCAACAAGGACAGCAGCTGTCGCAGTTGACCGCCATGTTACAGCAACTTCTGCCTCTGCTACAGCAGCAACCATCTCCTCCGCCAGCTCCTGCACCTCCTCCGCAGCGAGTGGCCGCTCCTAGCCTCCGCTTGTCCCTGCCGGACAAATTTGATGGGGACTCTAAACTTTGCCGTGGATTTTTGTCTCAGTGTTCCCTGCATATGGAGATGTTGTCGGACTTGTTTCCTACAGAACGGTCTAAGGTGGCGTTTGTAGTAAGCCTTCTTTCAGGAAAGGCCTTGTCTTGGGCCACACCGCTCTGGGACCGCAATGATCCTGCCACAGCCTCAGTCCAGTCCTTTTTCGCTGAAGTCCGGAGTGTCTTCGAGGAGCCAGCCCGAGCTTCTTCTGCCGAGACTGCCCTGTTGAACCTGGTCCAGGGTAATTCTTCAGTGGGCGAGTACGCCATCCAATTTCGTACTCTTGCTTCCGAGTTATCATGGAATAACGAGGCTCTCTGCGCGACCTTTAAAAAAGGCCTATCCAGTCGCATCAAGGATGTGCTGGCCGCACGAGAGATTCCTGCCAACCTGCAAGAACTCATCCATTTGGCTACCCGCATTGACATGCGTTTTTCTGAGCGACACCAAGAGCTCCGCCAGGAAAAAGACTTAGATCTCTGGGCACCTCTCCCACAGTATCCGTTGCAATCTACGCCTGGGCCTCCCGCCGAGGAGGCCATGCAAGTGGATAGGTCTCGCCTGACCCAGGAAGAGAGGAATCGCCGTAGGGAAGAAAATCTCTGTCTTTACTGTGCCAGTACCGAGCATTTCTTGGTGGATTGCCCTATCCGTCCTCCACGTCTGGGAAACGCACGCACGCACCCAGCTCACGTGGGTGTGGTGTCTCTTGGTTCCAAGTCTGCTTCTCCACGTCTCACGGTGCCCGTGCGAATTTCTCCTTCAGCCAACTCCTCCCTCTCAGCCGTGGCCTGCTTGGACTCTGGTGCCTCTGGTAATTTTATTTTGGAGTCGTTTGTGAATAAATTCAGCATCCCGGTGACCCGTCTCGTCAAGCCGCTCTACATTTCCGCGGTCAATGAAGTCAGACTGGATTGCACCGTGCGTTACCGCACAGAACCCCTCCTGATGTGTATTGGACCCCACCACGAAAGGATTGAGCTCTTCGTTCTCCCCAACTGTACCTCTGAGGTCCTCCTCGGTCTGCCATGGCTCCGGCTTCATTCTCCCACCCTTGATTGGACCACCGGGGAGATCAAGAACTGGGA
This sequence comes from Hyla sarda, assembly GCF_029499605.1. Taxonomy (NCBI): domain Eukaryota; kingdom Metazoa; phylum Chordata; class Amphibia; order Anura; family Hylidae; genus Hyla; species Hyla sarda. The sequence continues at coordinate 26,110,350 of NC_079200.1, forward strand.
CTCTGCCTGCCTTAGGAAGTGCCTCTCCCCCCCTCCCAGTCCCGTCAGGCAAGCCTCTGTGCCTCCTCATGGCTCCCGTCCTTGTGTCACCCTGCCCCGTGCCAAGCTTCACCCTCTGCCCTCCCTCCCCATTCCAACTCCTGCTGTACTGCCTGCCGTTGAGGAAACCCTCCATTCTTTCCCGGTGTCCTCATCCCAGGGGAGGCAGTTACCGGACAAAAAAAAGGGGAGACCTAAGGGGGGGGGTACTGTTACGCCTAGCGCTCCGGGTCCCCGCTCCTCCCCGGAGCGCTCACGGCGTCTTTCTCCCTGCAGCGCCCCGGTCAGTCCCGCTGACCGGGAGCGCTGCACTGTCATGGCCGTCGGGGATGCGATTCGCACAGCGGGACGCGCCCGCTCGCGAATCGCATCCCAGGTCACTTACCCGTCCCGGTCCCCTGCTGTCTTGTGCTGGCGCGCGCGGCTCCGCTCTCTAGGGCGCGCGCGCGCCAGCTCTCTGAGACTTAAAGGGCCAGTGCACCAATGATTGGTGCCTGGTCCAATTAGCTTAATTGGCTTCCATCTGCTCCCTGGCTATATCTGATCTCCTCCCTTGCACTCCCTTGCCGGATCTTGTTGCCTTGTGCCAGTGAAAGCGTTTAGTGTGTCCAAAGCCTGTGTACCTGAACTTCTGCTATCCATCCTGACTACGAACCTTGCCGCCTGCCCCCGACCTTCTGCTACGTCTGACCTTGCCTCTGCCTAGTCCTTCTGTCCCACGCCTTCTCAGCAGTCAGCGAGGTTGAGCCGTTGCTAGTGGATACGACCTGGTTGCTACTGCCGCAGCAAGACCATCCCGCTTTGCGGCGGGCTCTGGTGAAAACCAGTAGCCTCTTAGAACCGGTCCACTAGCACGGTCCACGCCCATCCCTCGCTGACACAGCGGATCCACAACCCGCTAGCCGAATCGTGACAGCCACCTAGTGGCCGTTTTTTCATTCACATTAAATGCATGTAAAGGTTGATAATTTTAACAGCAAGTAAATAGCAAAGTGTCTTATAATTACATAAGGAACAATATATTAAAAGTTTAGTTTGGAGACAGGTACTCTTTAATAAAAAAAATTAAAAAGCGATCAAAAAGTTCCATCAAAACAAAAATGGTCCTGTTAAAAACTACAGATCGGGGGCGCAAAAAATGAGCCCTCATAAGGAGAAATAAAAAAGTAATAGGGGTCAGAATAGGACAACATTTCCCCCGCAAATGTGTATCTTGTGATGTTATGCATATATAATTAATTATGCAAATTAGCATGGCCGGTATTTTTTTCCAAGAAAGGTCCCTACTGACATTACGGGGGCCTAAGACACAAATTGCATTATTAAAGTATGATTTTAAAATGGGCACTGTCATGAAAACAAAAAATTGATATGTTGTAGTACTTAAGTACGGGGAGGGGGTACTCTGGGTGAACTAAGGGGGAGTGAGTTGAGCGGCGCGACGGGGCCGGGGGTTGCGGGCTGCGCGGCGGGGAGCGGTATGTGCTCCGGTGTTCACCTATACAGGGTGCCTCCAGTTGTTTCCCCACTACAACTCCCAGCATGGTGGGAGTTGCAGTGGGGAAACAGCTGGAGGCGCCCTGTATAGGTGAACTACGGGCGGAAGTGCTGGCCCCAGCAGGCATCAGTGACGTGGTGTCTGCTGGGGAAGTCTGCCTGGTAGTGAGCACGCTACCAGGCAGACAAAAAAGCATTTTTAATATGTAAAAAAAAAAATTAAAGGCAGGGAGGGGGTTAGGGATAGATGGGTAATAGGCAGGGACAGAAAAAAAAAAAAAGTGATGGTGGGAGCTACCCTTTAAGCTTCTGTTGAACTTACCATTTCATGTCCAACGCTTCGTCGTTCTTTTCCTCCAGTATATGAAGCCACCGTGGCAGCTGCACCTAGAAAGTTCCTGGAAGCCTTCAGCTGTCTGAGTATGCAAATCTCCCAGTCTGCCCACAATGTAGACTAGTTTCGCTTTCATGGGCTTGCTGAGTTTCGTTTCTGACTTGCTGCTCAAAGGTCTGATGTGGGGAGGAGAGTGACCTGTAGTAGCCACCCCCTCTGCACCCAGTCCTCCCAACCATCGTCACTTCCTGCCGCTGGAACTCAAGCTTGTGTGTCACAGGGAGGAAGTGGAGTTCAAGCCTTTATATACAGAGAAGAGGTTATGTAGACATAGCTCCCAAATGTCCCTCTTATGGAGGGACGGTCCCTACTTTTGACTCTCTGGGGGAGATTCATCAAAATCTGTCTAGAGGAAAAGTTGACCAGTTGCCCATAGCAACCAATCAGATCTCTTCTTTCATTTTTCAGAGGTCCTTTTAAAAATGAAAGCAGCGATCTGATTGGTTGATATGGGCAACTGGTCAACTTTTTCTCTGCACAGGTTTTGATATATCTCTTCTCTGTCCCTCTTTGCTCCTTAAAGGGGTACTCCGCCCCTAAACATCGTATCCCCTATCCAAAGGAGCTGTCACGCCCCCTCCCATAGACTTGCATTGAGGGGCAGAGTGTAACGTCACACGGGGGGGTGGAGTCGTGACGTCACAATCTTCCGTACCCGTGGTCGAGATGGACTCAGCCTGAGGACCTCCAGCCGTTCCGGAAGCCACTAAAGGTGGGTGCCGCATAGTAGATCCCGGGGGTCCCCAGCGATCTGACATCTTATCCCCTATCCTTTGGATAGGGGATAAGATGTCTAGGGGCGGAGTATCCCTTTAAAGGGGTACTCCACCCCTAGACATCTTATCCCCTATCCAAAGGATAGGGGATAAGATGTCTGATGGCGGGGGTCCCGCTGCTGGGGATCCCTGCTATCTCCCTGCTGCACCCAACTTTGTGAGGTCTTCGCAGCGCTGGAGGCTCTGAGTGTGAAGCGGCGGGACCCCCCGCGATACGACATCTTATCCCCTATCCATTGGATAGGGGATAAGATGTCTAGGGACGGAGTACCCCTTTAACCCCTTGCCTCCTCAGGACATATACGTATGTCCTGGGAAGGGGAGCAGCTGCGGAGTGGTATTGTGACGACATCCCGCTCCATACCGCGCGGCCCCCAGCTGGAATCAACAGCTTGGGGCTGCAGCTAATGGCCTGCAGCGGCTATTAACCCTTTAGATCCCGCAATCAAAGCTGATTGCGGGACCTAAAGCCGGCAACTCAATGTTGCCGGCTGGTTGCTATGGGTGATCGAGACCACCGCGGGTCCTGATCACCTTAACTGACAGCCAGAGGGTCCTTACCTTTCTCCGGATCTTCTTTGTGTCGCTCTAAACATGTCCCCATGATAGCTCTTTATCTCATTCCTGGTCCCCAGTATGGCTCTCCATCATAGAGCAACAGACCGCAGATAAAACTGATCAATGCTGTGTAATAGCACACCATTGATCAGTGTTAGGAATCAAAAGATTCCATGTTATGGTCCCCTATAGGGACAAAAAAAAAATGTAAAAATTTTAAAAAGTTGTAAATGGGTATAACCCACTCCCCCTAATAAAAGTTTGAATCACCTCCCTTTTCCTATTTTATAAATAAAATAACGTAAAAATAATACAAAATAAACATATGTGGTATCGCCGCGTGCATAAATTTCTGAATTATTAAAATATAATGTTAATTAAACCGCACGGTAAATGGGGTAAATGTAAAAAAATCCAGTATTGCACATTTTTGATCACTTCATATATCAGAAAAAATCCATAAAAGGTGATAAAAAAAAAGTCAAAAGCAAAAATGGTACCGTTAAAGTTAAAAAAGTTATATTTTTTTCACTAGCAAAATAAAACCTATATAAATTCTGTTTCGCTTTAATCGTACGGACCTACAGAATAAAGATAAAGGCCCTCATTTACTATTGTAAACCCGACTTGTTTTGTCGGGTTTTTTTGGCGCATCTTTGTCTGCGACATGTGCGCCAGTCTGCGACACGATGCAACATTTTTTCCCGACCGACCCGATGTGGATTCTCCCAAACACGAAAAAGGGGCGTAACCCGACATTTCTGAGCTTTCCCACGTATTTATAAAGGTTTCCAACCCGAATTTGTTGAATTGTTGTGGATTTTTTCCCGACAACTCAGAGGAGTTGGAAACCAAAACCAACAAAACCCACGTGCGACAAACAGGATGCGACATAATAATAAATACCAGGGGGAAAAAGCAGTCGGGTAAGAAAGCAACATAGACGTACAACCCGATTTTCTAAGTAAATGAGGGCCCATGTGTCATTTTTATCGGAAAGTGCACGTAGAAACGCAACCGTCTAAAAGTTGCATAATTGGTTTTTTTCCCAATTATTTTTTCCCATATACCGTATATGCTCGAGTATAAGCCGAGTTTTTCAGCACGATTTGTCGTGCTGAAAACACCCCCCTCGGCTTATACGCGAGTGAACTCTCTGCCTGTTAATTCCTTCTCAGTGGTCTTCAAGACGAGTGTCGGGCCTTCGTCATCATCCAGACCCCCCTTTAGTTTTCTACTCACCTCCCTTCGGTGGGAAGGAAGGGTGCGCTGGTCCGGGCCATCAATGCTGCAGGGACCGTCAGGTGGGGAGGGTTAATTGTTCCGGGCTGTCCATCTTCACCGGGAGGCCCTCTTCTAGCCCCGGACTAGTGACGTTGCCTTGACGACGACGCACAGGGACGTCCATGCGCAGCAGACGTCCGTCATGTCCCTGCGCATGAACGTCCTTGTGCGTTGTCATCTCGGAGCGCAGAAGAGCGCCTCCCGGTGAAGATGTACAGCCCAGAACGACTAACCCTCCCCACCGGACGGTCCCTGCAGCATAGATGGCCCGGACCAGCTCACCCTTCCTTCCCACTGAGGGGAGAAAACTAAAGGGGGGGGGGGGGGTCTGGATGAGGAAGGCCGCAGGGGTCTTCAACCTGAGGACCTCCAGATGTTTCAAAACTACAACTCCCAGCATGCCCGGACAGCCGATGGCTGTCCGGGCATGCTGGGAGTTGTAGTTTTGCAACATCTGGAGGTCCACAGGTTGAAGACCACTGATGAAGGGATTGACAGGCGGTGATGATGTCGGGGGTGTTAATGACGGGGGTCTGGATGATGACGGGGGTCTGGATGATGACATGGGGGGATGATGTATTTCCCACCCTAGGCTTATAGTCAAGTCAATAACTTTTCCTGGGTTTTTGGGGTGAAATTAGGGGCCTCGGCTTACATTCGGGTCGGCTTATACTCGAGTATATACGGTATGTACTGTATATGCTTATTTTTCAGGCCTGCAGCTGAGATCTACCACTACCGTATATGGGTATATACCTGTATGGGGGGGAGGTTATTGGTCTGTGTATAGGTGTTTTGTTTTTTTGTTTTTGTAACAGTATGTTGATATGTAGTCTTGGTGTGGTGGAAAAATGGTTTTGGAATCCTCACAATGTCAATGTTGCAGGAGGTTATATCAGTGCTGGAGCGTTATATGAGGAGCAACGAATATCAGTCACATATGATGTAATGTCTCTGGAGGTTATACAGTGATCCCTCAACTTACAATGGCCTCAGGTTACAATATTTTTGGCATTTAATGGTCTTTTCTGGACCATTGTAACTTGAAACCAGACTTAAAGGGTTACTCCGGCTCTAAGACAACTTATCCCCTATCCAAAGGATAGGGGATAAGATGTTGTATCGCGGGGGTCCCGCTGCTGGGGACCCTCCCAATCTCTCATTCTGCACCCACCTTTTTGAGCTCTCTGCAGGGCTGGAGGCTCCAAGTGTGAAGCGTTACAGCCACGGGGCCGGAGTATCGTCACGCCCCCTCTCATAGACTTTCATTGAGGGGGCGGGGCGTGACATCACATGGGCAGCGGAGTCGTGATGTCACGATACTCCGGCCCTGTTGTCGTAACGCTTCACACTTTAAGCCTCCAGCACTGCGAAGAGCTCACAAAGGTGGGTGCGGAATGAGAGATTGCGGGACCCCTGTGATCAGACATCTTATCCCCTATCCTCTGGATAGGGGATAAGTTGTCTTAGGGTCGGAGTACCCCTTTAAACAAACACTTACATTGATGCGATCTAAGGTGATACAAGGTGCTCAACCCCAAGTGCAGTTGTGCACCTACGTTGGCGTGGAGGACCTGCACCTATGGATAACAATGTGGTCTCACAGCTGTGGTTATGTAGACAATGACAATAACTAACCCTCAAAACTGATGTAAAATTGAGACATTCACCAGTATATCCTTATATGAAGGACACACCTGAGCCCGCACACCACGCCAAGGTTTCTCAAATGGTGCGGGACCTAACACTAACCTACCTGGCCAGATAATTAAAACCAGGAACCAAATTACGGCAGCCATAGGCCCGACTTGCAGATTGCTTCTCCAGTGTGGACTGATCACACATACAATGGGAGGGAGGAGACAGGCTACAAGCCCCACCCTGGTTGGTTCCACCCTGGTACCCCTTTAACCTACAATGCTACAGACAGTCCAGATCTGCGAAACTTGTCAATGGCTGGAAGGACCGACCAATCAGAATGGACATTCACTGGTAAAACACCTGTATTACTGAAGTGTATGCACTGACTGGTGTCTGGTAGCGCCCTCTACAGTACAGGATGGTATTACATGTTCTGTACTCTTAACCTGTAATAGGCTGGGTTAACATCACGTTTTTCCCCATACGGGAGCGCATACGGCAAGGGGGAGCTAAAAACTTGCGCTCCCGTATCCCTGCGTATGCGGTCCCATATGTAATTCATTTCAATGAGCCGACTGGAGTGGTTGACATCGGTTTTAGGTATGGTAGAAAACCGGCCCATTGTAATGAATTACATACGGGACTGCATACGCAGGGATACGAGAGTGCATGCGCTCCCGTATGGGGAAAAACGGGATGTGAACCCAGCCTAACTGATGCACTGACTGGTGTCTGGTAGCGCCCCCTACAGTACAGGGAGGTATTACATGTTCTGTACTCTTTACCTGTACCAGGGTTATCTGCTCCTTTGGACACCAGGTGAGGGCGGCTCCATTTTACTTTTTTAGGACATTGTATATACTGTACAGGACCCCGAAGAAGCTCCTGTCCTCTACCTAGACCAATGTTACAGCTCCCAGCAGATCTTTATTACTTTTATATGTAAGGATTTGCTTTATCTATATTAGTTATCTACTTATTTTCCTTTAATCCTCATTGTTTCCTATATTTGGATTCAGAACCAATTACCCCGGAGTGGTGACCCAGGTGTTATTCCACCCTGCACATCCATGTCCACAGAAATGAATAATCCCCCTTTCATCCCCTGCTGACCTTTGAACTCTCCTACCTGACAGTCCTTTATCCCCCTCCCCCAGAGCAGGAGAACAGCTCCGCAGAGGCTGCAGAACTAAAGGCCCTTCTATGACTTGTGATCATGTGATCAGTCACGTGTGGGGGAGGAGTCAGGCTGAGTATTCTGTAGAACGTGTGAGGAGTGTGAGCGGCTCCTGTGAAGGTGCAGTGTACAGGTATTGTCTACTGGGGAAAAGATATCACAACCTGTACAGAGGAAAAGTTACTGAGTTGCCCATAGCAACCAATCAGATGGCTGCTTTCATTTTTCAGAGGCCTTTTCAAAAATGAAAGAAGCGATCTGATTGGTTGCTATGGGCAACTCAGCAGCTTATCCTCTGGAAAACTCCCCACATAGGGTATAGTAGAGCTGTGTGTGTGTGTGTGTGTGTGCGCTCAGTACATGTAGCAGTGTTGTGTGTGTGTGTATATATGTGTGTGTGCTCAGTACATGTAGTAGTGTTGTGTGTGTGTGTGCTCAGTACATGTAGCAGTGTTGTGTGTGCGCTCAGTACATGTAGCAGTGTTGTGTGTGTGTGTGTGTGCTCAGTACATGTAGCAGTGTTGTGTGTGTTCAGTACATGTAGCAGTGTTGTGTGTGCGCTCAGTACATGTAGCAGTGTTGTGTGTGCGCTCAGTACATGTAGCAGTGTTGTGTGTGTGCTCAGTACATGTAGCAGTGTTGTGTGTGTGTGTGCTCAGTACATGTAGCAGTGTTGTGTGTGTGTGTGCTCAGTACATGTAGCAGTGTTGTGTGTGTTCAGTACATGTAGCAGTGTTGTGTGTGCGCTCAGTACATGTAGCAGTGTTGTGTGTGCGCTCAGTACATGTAGCAGTGTTGTGTGTGTGCTCAGTACATGTAGCAGTGTTGTGTGTGTGTGCTCAGTACATGTAGCAGTGTTGTGTGTGTGCTCAGTACATGTAGCAGTGTTGTGTGTGTGTGTGTGTGCTCAGTACATGTAGCAGTGTTGTGTGTGTGTTCAGTACATGTAGCAGTGTTGTGTGTGCGCTCAGTACATGTAGCAGTGTTGTGTGTGTGCTCAGTACATGTAGCAGTGTTGTGTGTGTGTGTGTGCTCAGTACATGTAGCAGTGTTGTGTGTGTGCTCAGTACATGTAGCAGTGTTGTGTGTGTGTGTGTGTGCTCAGTACATGTAGCAGTGTTGTGTGTGTGCTCAGTACATGTAGCAGTGTTGTGTGTGTGTGTGCGCTCAGTATATGTAGCAGTGTTGTGTGTGTATGTGTGTGTGCTCAGTACATGTAGCAGTGTTGTGTGTGTGCTCAGTACATGTAGCAGTGTTGTGTGTGTTCAGTACATGTAGCAGTGTTGTGTGTGCGCTCAGTACATGTAGCAGTGTTGTGTGTGCGCTCAGTACATGTAGCAGTGTTGTGTGTGTGCTCAGTACATGTAGCAGTGTTGTGTGTGTGTGTGTGTGCTCAGTACATGTAGCAGTGTTGTGTGTGTGTGTGTGTGCTCAGTACATGTAGCAGTGTTGTGTGTGTGTGTGTGTGCTCAGTACATGTAGCAGTGTTGTGTGTGTTCAGTACATGTAGCAGTGTTGTGTGTGCGCTCAGTACATGTAGCAGTGTTGTGTGTGTGCTCAGTACATGTAGCAGTGTTGTGTGTGTGTGTGCTCAGTACATGTAGCAGTGTTGTGTGTGTGTGTGTGTGCTCAGTACATGTAGCAGTGTTGTGTGTGTGTGCTCAGTACATGTAGCAGTGTTGTGTGTGTGTGCGCTCAGTATATGTAGCAGTGTTGTGTGTGTGCGCGCGCTCAGTACATGTAGCAGTGTTGTGTGTGTGTGTTCAGTACATGTAGCAGTGTTGTGTGTGTGTGTGCTCAGTACATGTAGCAGTGTTGTGTGTGTGTGTGTGTGCTCAGTACATGTAGCAGTGTTGTGTGTGTGCTCAGTACATGTAGCAGTGTTGTGTGTGTGTGCTCAGTACATGTAGCAGTGTGTGTGTGTGCTCAGTACATGTAGCTGTGTTGTGTGTGTGTGTGCTCAGTACATGTAGCAGTGTGTGTGTGTGCTCAGTACATGTAGCAGTGTTGTGTGTGTGTGCTCAGTACATGTAGTAGTGTTGTGTGTGTGCTCAGTACATGTAGCAGTGTTGTGTGTGTGTGTGCTCAGTACATGTAGCAGTGTTGTGTGTGTGTGTGCTCAGTACATGTAGCAGTGTTGTGTGTGCGCTCTGTACATGTAGCAGTGTTGTGTGTGTGCTCAGTACATGTAGCAGTGTTGTGTGTGCGCTCAGTACATGTAGCAGTGTTGTGTGTGTGTGTGTGCTCAGTACATGTAGCAGTGTTGTGTGTGTGTGTGTGTACTCAGTACATGTAGCAGTGTTGTGTGTGCGCTCAGTACATGTAGCAGTGTTGTGTGTGTGTTCTCAGTACATGTAGCAGTGTTGTGTGTGTGCTCAGTACATGTAGCAGTGTTGTGTGTGTGCTCAGTACATGTAGCAGTGTTGTGTGTGTGTGCTCAGTACATGTAGCAGTGTTGTGTGTGTGTGTGTGCTCAGTACATGTAGCAGTGTTGTGTGTGTGCTCAGTACATGTAGCAGTGTTGTGTGTGTGTGCTCAGTACATGTAGCAGTGTTGTGTGTGTGTGTGTGCTCAGTACATGTAGCAGTGTTGTGTGTGTGTGTGTGCTCAGTACATGTAGCAGTGTTGTGTGTGTGTGTGCTCAGTACATGTAGCAGTGTTGTGTGTGTGTGTGCTCAGTACATGTAGTAGTGTTGTGTGTGCTCAGTACATGTAGCAGTGTTGTGTGTGTGTGCTCAGTACATGTAGCAGTGTTGTGTGTGTGCTCAGTACATGTAGCAGTGTTGTGTGTGTGTGTGCTCAGTACATGTAGCAGTGTTGTGTGTGTGTGTGTACTCAGTACATGTAGCAGTGTTGTGTGCGCTCAGTACATGTAGCAGTGTTGTGTGTGTGCTCAGTACATGTAGCAGTGTTGTGTGTGTGTGCTCAGTACATGTAGCAGTGTTGTGTGTGTGTGTGCTCAGTACATGTAGCAGTGTTGTGTGTGTGTGTGTGTGCTCAGTACATGTAGCAGTGTTGTGTGTGTGTGTGCTCAGTACATGTAGCAGTGTTGTGTGTGCACTCAGTACATGTAGCAGTGTTGTGTGTGTGCTCAGTACATGTAGCAGTGTTGTGTGTGTGTGTGTGCTCAGTACATGTAGCAGTGTTGTGTGTGTGCGCTCAGTACATGTAGCAGTGTGTGTGCGCTCAGTACATGTAGCAGTGTTGTGTGTGCGCTCAGTACATGTAGCAGTGTTGTGTGTGCGCTCAGTACATGTAGCAGTGTTGTGTGTGCGCTCAGTACATGTAGCAGTGTTGTGTGTGCGCTCAGTACATGTAGCAGTGTTGTGTGTATGCTCAGTACATGTAGCAGTGTTGTGTGTGTGCTCAGTACATGTAGCAGTGTTGTGTGTGTGCTCAGTACATGTAGCAGTGTTGTGTGTGTGCTCAGTACATGTAGCAGTGTTGTGTGTGTGTGCTCAGTACATGTAGCAGTGTTGTGTGTGCGCTCAGTACATGTAGCAGTGTTGTGTGTGCGCTCAGTACATGTAGCAGTGTTGTGTGTGCGCTCAGTACATGTAGCAGTGTTGTGTGTGTGTGCTCAGTACATGTAGCAGTGTTGTGTGTGTGTGTGTGCTCAGTACATGTAGCAGTGTTGTGTGTGCGCTCAGTACATGTAGCAGTGTTGTGTGTGTGCGCTCAGTACATGTAGCAGTGTTGTGTGTGTGTGTGCTCAGTACATGTAGCAGTGTTGTGTGTGTGTGCTCAGTACATGTAGCAGTGTTGTGTGTGTGCTCAGTACATGTAGCAGTGTTGTGTGTGTGTGTGTGCTCAGTACATGTAGCAGTGTTGTGTGTGTGTGTGTGCGCTCAGTACATGTAGCAGTGTTGTGTGTGCGCTCAGTACATGTAGCAGTGTTGTGTGTGCGCTCAGTACATGTAGCAGTGTTGTGTGTGTGTGTGTGTGCTCAGTACATGTAGCAGTGTTGTGTGTGTCCTCAGTACATGTAGCAGTGTTGTGTGTGTGCTCAGTACATGTAGCAGTGTTGTGTGTGTGCTCAGTACATGTAGCAGTGTTGTGTGTGTGCTCAGTACATGTAGCAGTGTTGTGTGCGCGCTCAGTACATGTAGCAGTGTTGTGTGTGTGTGCTCAGTACATGTAGCAGTGTTGTGTGTGTGTGCTCAGTACATGTAGCAGTGTTGTGTGTGTGTGCTCAGTACATGTAGCAGTGTTGTGTGTGTGCTCAGTACATGTAGCAGTGTTGTGTGTGTGCTCAGTACATGTAGCAGTGTTGTGTGTGTGTGTGTGTGTGTGTGTGCTCAGTACATGTAGCAGTGTTGTGTGTGTGTGCTCAGTACATGTAGCAGTGTTGTGTGTGTGCTCAGTACATGTAGCAGTGTTGTGTGTGTGTGTGCTCAGTACATGTAGCAGTGTTGTGTGTGTGTGTGTGCTCAGTACATGTAGCAGTGTTGTGTGTGTCCTCAGTACATGTAGCAGTGTTGTGTGTGTGCTCAGTACATGTAGCAGTGTTGTGTGTGCGCTCAGTACATGTAGCAGTGTTGTGTGTGTGTGTGCTCAGTACATGTAGCAGTGTTGTGTGTGTGCTCAGTACATGTAGCAGTGTTGTGTGTGTGTGTGCTCAGTACATGTAGCAGTGTTGTGTGTGTGCTCAGTACATGTAGCAGTGTTGTGTGTGTGCTCAGTACATGTAGCAGTGTTGTGTGTGTGTGTGTGTGCTCAGTACATGTAGCAGTGTTGTGTGTGTGTGTGTGCTCAGTACATGTAGCAGTGTTGTGTGTGTGTGTGCTCAGTACATGTAGCAGTGTTGTGTGTGTTCAGTACATGTAGCAGTGTTGTGTGTGCGCTCAGTACATGTAGCAGTGTTGTGTGTGTGCTCAGTACATGTAGCAGTGTTGTGTGTGTGTGTGCTCAGTACATGTAGCAGTGTTGTGTGTGTGTGCTCAGTACATGTAGCAGTGTTGTGTGTGTGTGCTCAGTACATGTAGCAGTGTTGTGTGTGTGTGGCCTCAGTATATGTAGCAGTGTTGTGTGTGTGCGCGCGCTCAGTACATGTAGGCAGTGTTGTGTGTTGTGTGTTCAGTACATGTAGCAGTGTTGTGTGTGTGTGTGCTCAGTACATTGTAGCAGTGTTGTGTGTGTGTGTGCTCAGTACATGTAGCTGTGTTGTGTGTGTGTGTGTGCTCAGTACATGTAGCAGTGTGTGTGTGTGCTCAGTACATGTAGCAGTGTTGTGTGTGTGTGCTCAGTACATGTAGTAGTGTTGTGTGTGTGCTCAGTACATGTAGCAGTGTTGTGTGTGTGTGTGTGCTCAGTACATGTAGCAGTGTTGTGTGTGTGTGTGCTCAGTACATGTGAGCAGTGTTGTGTGTGCTGCTCTGTACATGTAGCAGTGTTGTGTGTGTGCTCAGTACATGTAGCAGTGTTGTGTGTGCGCTCAGTACATGTAGCAGTGTTGTGTGTGTGTGTGCTCAGTACATGTAGCAGTGTTGTGTGTGTGTGTGTGTGTACTCAGTACATGTAGCAGTGTTGTGTGTGCTGCTCAGTACATGTAGCAGTGTTGTGTGTGTGTTCCTCAGTACATGTAGCAGTGTTGTGTGTGTGCTCAGTACATGTAGCAGTTGTTTGTGTGTGTGCTCAGTACATGTAGCAGGTGTTGTGTGTGTGTGCTCAGTACATGTAGCAGTGTTGTGTGTGTGTGTGTGCTCAGTACATGTAGCAGTGTTGGTGTGTGTGCTCAGTACATGTAGCAGTGTTGTGTGTGTGTGCTCAGGTACATGTAGCAGTGTTGTGTGTGTGTGTTGTGTGTGTGCTCAGTACATGTAGCAGTGTTGTGTGTGTGTGTGTGCTCAGTAGCAT